>NC_053028.1:368703137-368889800 GCF_003073215.2 Triticum urartu | reverse complement strand
AATGCTCCTGAGGAGAATGAAGATGACTTGAATGTCTATGCTAGGAAGAAGAAGGATCACAACACCATGGCACATATGTACAAAGAGATCGCAAATGCTGCTCTTGAGACACACAAGTTTGGATCAGTACATTACCTTCTGTCAGGTTTGCCAACAATCAACTGGATTCTCAGGCACACTCTATTGCCAAAGTCAGGTGATCACAAGATGATCAGAGGCCATGCAATTAACCTGCTTCACATATTTGATGTGCCTCAAAAGTTCAAAGTCATGAGCCTAATTGTGGAAACCATAAGAGAATAGCTGCAGATCATAAGAGAAGTTGTGGGTATGCCCCACAGATCCAGGAGCTAATCAACTCCAAGATGGGAACTGACACATATCTCTTGGACAAGGAACACATGCCCATCTACCCAGACTTTGAGGACAACACTATGGTGATGGATGAGAATGAACCATCTTCTGTGCAAGCACAAGCAAAGAGGGAGAAGGCAAGGACTGAAAAGGCTGCAAAGATGCCAACCATTGATGAGGCATCTCAGTATCTTCTGAAGAGCAGGCAAGATCAGCTTGGCTACTTGATTGCCTCCACTCTAAGGATTGAGAATGGATTGGCCACCCTGACCCAAAACCATCAGAGCTTGGAGAGGATCATGGAGCAGAAGTTCTATGATTTAGATGTGAAGGTCACTGAGATCCAGTCAGTTGTTGAGCAACTTCAGGATGAAGTGCAGGAGAAGAAGGGCAAGTCTACCACTGATGCTTTTGCTAGAGTGCCCAGAGGACAGAGATCTGCTACAGTGCCTGTTACATACACCAGAGCAACTTCATCTGCACCAGCTACAGCTTCAGTGCCACCAGCTCCAGCACCCACTCCACCAGCTCCATCTACATCAACTGATGCCTTTGTCATTGGAGTTTTATCTACACCACCACCTGAAGACCAAGCCTGAGAGTCGATCTAGCACTATGCATTTTTATGAACTTGTTGGTAACTTGTTGCCAAAGGGGGAAAATGTATAGATCATAGGCTTCGAGAGAGAGTGTTGCTCTTTGATCTCTCTTATTGTTTGATGGTTGAACTTTGTTTATTTGCTTGTTTGAGATACTTTATGCTTGTGTGTGATACTTGGATGATAATGTGTTTGATCATATGCTACCTTAATGCTTGTTGGATGACATTATCCTTTTATATCCCCATATGATCATTCACTTTGCTTGGTGATGAGTGCATGTATTTCATTATTATCATTTTGAGTGCTCCACCAAGATGTATGTGACGTGGAAGAGTAACCCATGTTCCTAACTCATTGTGCATTTGCAGTCCAAAGCAAATCTTAAACTATGCACAAATTTAGGGGGAGCTCTTGCTTTTCACATACTTCTCAAAGTGACAATGTTTTTCACTCTTATTATCATTTGTCGAAGCTTTGGTCTATATTTTATCATCAATTACCAAAAAGGGGGAGATTGAAAGTGCAACTATCCCTAGGTGGTTTTGATAATTCCTATAAACATATAGCTCATTGAGCTAATGCTATTTCAAGATTAATATATCAGGAAAGCTCAATGATTGACATGGCATGGATGAGAAAAGTGGACCCCTCAAAATGCAAAGGACAAAAGGATTGGCTCAAGCTCAAAGCTCAAGACTCTACATTTTCTATTTTAGTGATCCAAGATCACATTGAGTCTATAGAAAAAGCCAATACTATCAAGGAGGGATGAGGTGTTGCTTAATGAGGCTCTTGCTCAAAATTCTTAGTGATATGCTCCAAAGCCCTCAACTACTTTCTCACATCCACATATGACCTAAACAAAAAGTCAAACTCAGCTCCACCGATTCTTTCTATCCGGCGCCACCGAGTTCAGATGTCATAGCCTCTGCCACAAACCCTAGGCAAATCGGTCTCACCGATAGGGATCTCAGTCTCACCGAGATGGGATTGTAATCTCTCTGTTTCCCTTCGTAACGTTTCGGTCCCACCGAGATGAGCGATTGGTCCCACCGAGATTGCAATGTAAACTTTTGTTTCCCTTTTGTAACATTTCGGTCTCACCAAAATGAGAGAATCGGTCCCATCGAGTTACCTGACCAACTCTCTGGTTAGCTTATTACCAAAATCGGTCTCACCGAGTTTGTGTAATCAGTCTGACCAAGATTACGTTATGCCCTAACCCTAACCATATCGGTCCTACCGAGTTGCATGTCAGTCCCACTGAAACTCCTAACGGTCACTAGCTTTGTTGAATCGGTCCGATCGAGTTTATCAATTCGGTCCCACCGAGATTGGAAAGTTGTGTGTAATGGTTAGATTTTGTGTGGAGTCTATATATACCCCTCCACCTCCTCTTCATTCATGGAGAGAGCTATTAGAACAAACCTACACTTCCAACTTACTTTTTCTGAGAGAGAACCACCTACACTTGTGTTGAGGCCAAGATATTCCATTCCTACCATATGAATCTTGATCTCTAGCCTTCCCCAAGTTGCTTCATCTTCTTCCCACAAAATCCATATCATGTGAGAGAGAGTTGAGTGTTGGGGAGACTATCATTTGAAGCACAAGAGCAAGGAGTTCATCATCAACACACCATTTGTTACTTCTTGGAGAGTGGTGTCTCCTAGATTGGCTAGGTGTCACTTGGGAGCCTCCGACAAGATTGTGGAGTTGAACCAAGGAGTTTGTAAGGGCAAGGAGATCGCCTACTTCGTGAAGATCTACCTCTAGTGAGGCAAGTCCTTCGTGGGCGATGGCCATGGTGGGATAGACAAGGTTGCTTCTTCGTGGACCCTTCGTGGGTGGAGCCCTCCATGGACTCACGCAGTCGTTACCCTTCGTGGGTTGAAGTCTCCATCAACGTGGATGTACGATAGCACCACCTATTGGAACCACGACAAAAACATCCGTGTCTCCTATTGCGTTTGAATCCTCCAAACCCCTCCCTTTACATTCTTGCAAGTTGCATGCTTTACTTTCCGCTGCTCATATACTCTTTGCATGCTTGCTTGAATTGTGTTAAGATTGCTTGACTTATCCAAAGTTGCTAAAATCTGCCAAGAACTAAAATTGGGAAAATGATAAGTTTTATTTGGTAAAGTAGTCCAATCACCCCCCCCCTCTAGACATACTTTCGATCCTACACCTTCAAACTATCCTGCTCACATGGCCGTTCGCGGTCTCGGGGCTGGATATCCTAGGCCCGTTCCCTCGGGCGCCAGGGGCTACCGTTACCTCTACGTCGCCATCGACAAGATCACCAAGTGGGCAAAAGTAAAAGCCGTCCGTACCATCCCAGCCGGCTCTCCTGTCAAGTTCATGAAGGGCCTCGTGAGCCGCTTCAGGGTCCCCAACCACATCATAACAGATAATGGTTCGCAGTTTACTAGCAACCTCGTCAAAACCTACTGTGCTAACCTTGGAACACAGATCTGCTACGCTTCGGTGGCCCACCCCAGGAGCAATGGCCAGGCCAAACATGCTAACGCGGAGATACTGAGGGGCCTCAAGACTAGGACCTTCAATAAGAAGCTGGAGGCCTACGGCAGGGGTTGGCACGATGCGCTCCAGTCCGTACTGTGGTGCATCCGGACCACCGCCACCAAGCCAACGAGAGAAACTCCATTCTTCCTCGTCTATGGAGCCGAAGCGGTCCTCCCTCACAAGGTGAAGCATCGCTCCGCACGGGTCCTGGCGTTCAACGAAACACAACAGGACGCCACACGGGGGATGGACCTCGTGTTAGTGGAGGAACATCGCCGCGGAGCTGCGCTGCGGGCGGCGAGGTACCAGCAAGCACTGCGGCGATACCACTGCCGCAACATCCGCTCTAGGACACTTGAGACATGAGACCTAGTCCTGAGGCGGGTCCTCTCCAGGGAAGGGTTGCATAAGCTTTCACCAATGTGGGAGGGCCCGTTCATGGTCATCCACATCGCCAGGCCTAGCGCCGTGCGCCTGGAGACACAAGACGGAGTACCAGTCCAAAACGCCTGGAACATCCAGCACCTCCGGAGGTTTTAACGATAAAGCAAGGCCCAGAGCCTGAGAAGCAAGGCCCAGAGCCTGAGAAGCAAGGCCCAGAGCCTGTGAGGCAAGGCCCAGAGCCTGAGAAGAAAGGCCCAGAGCCTGTGAAGAAGGCCCAGTGCCTGTGAAGAATCACCGCCCGTGACACTCTCACGTAATAATGAGTTGGGGCTGTACACGCCCCGGAGTCTCAGGGGTGCCGACCTCAGGCCCTGGGACTCCCGCCCACGCCTAGTGGACAGCGCTTAGCTCCGCGCTGGTGAGAATACTTGAATACTAGATTAGGTGCCGGACGCGGCTTTTCATTTGCTTTCCGTATTTGGCTCCCTTTTCCTTAATCAAAATTTGTTTTTGGCATTCCTTGCTGAGTTGACCCTCTCGCTTCTCGCTGCATTTTTCCGGCTCAGGTTAGCTCGTGTTCTCTCTCTCGCATGCCTCATGAGGGGGCTGGGCAGGTGCCCTCGCGAGAATTTTCTCCCTTCTCTGCCTTCTCGTGAGCCACCCTCGTTCGAGCCCAAAAGCTGGCGTGCCTCTCCTAGTCCGTGCCCCTCGGGTACCGCGATACAAGGCGCCAGGCCAGGACCAGGGCGAACAACAAATCTTTTAAACGCACTTCCTAACGAGCTTTCGCAGTTCCCCAGCAGGTGCAGGCCATCAAGGCAAGATGGGCATGAGGAAATGAGCACCTCGTGAGGAAGAGGGTGTCCCGTATACCAGGTTAAGTCATCTTTGCACGAAATAACGACACAGCATGCACGGTGCCACAATCAAGGAACCATAGTTCAATACACGCCCCCTAGGCACAAACTGGTTACATTCTTGATGCAGAAAAAAGAGTAAAACAAAAGCAGCGTCACAGCAATCTACGAAGGCAGGCTCCTAGCGGCACCCCAAACCTAGCCGGGTCCTTCTTCGCGCTTCACGGGGGCGCGGCGACGGGATGACTCACTGCCGCCTCCAAAGCGGGCGCGGCGGCTGGCCGTGGCCACTGCTGCTGGAGCTGTCACTGGAGGAAGAGCCCCCATAGCGGGACAAGACGTAGCTGTCCCTGAGGGCAGGCTCGCCCCCATCCTCGTCGCGACTGTCCCCGAGGCCGCGCACCTCCTCACCATCGTTCGCCTTAGGGTAGCACCCGGCGCGGCGACCATCTTCCCCAAACACCCACACGTACAGGGTCGGTTCTCCATCGTACTTGGAGTGGAGGGCACACCGTCGACTCAAGCCGCGCGCGCGGGCGAATGTCTGCCAACCGCGGGCCAGGGCTATGTTGCCCGTGGCGGAAGTCGCGACTGCAACCCAAGAGGCCTTGCTGTAGCAACCATCTGACTGCAGCCAGAGTCCGACTGGACCAGAGGTCGGCAGCTCGTTGGCGAAGAAGCGCGGAAGTTGGAGCCAGTTGTCGGCCGGGTTCTCCGACCAGACGACAAACTCCGGCGACACTTCCACCATGTGGAAGCGCGGACGGGGGGGGGGCGCGCCACCAAAGCACGCCTCCCCTCGCCAGCTGGATCGCTGTGGCTAGGACGACCCGCTCCGCGTGCCGTGGTGCCACTCCGACAGTGGGCCGCGATAGGGGACGTGGTGTGCTTGCGCGGACGGCCACGTTCGCGCTTGGGCGCCGGCGAGCCGGATCCCTTGCGAGGGGCCTTTCCCTTCTCGGCGGCAGAGAACTTCCTTCGTGGCGCCATTGGTGGCACAACGAGCAACGAAGCGAGGAAGAAGAAGCTAGGAGTGGAGCGAGGAAGAAGAAGCAGCAAGCGAGGAAGAGATGGGCGACGGGGGCTCCACCCCCCTCCCCATTTATAGCAAAAGAAGGCCAACCGACACCTCCCACGATCGCAGGTAATGATGGTTTCCCTTGCATGTCGCAGGGACTCATCAAGTCATGCAGTCGTCGAGGCAGCGTGGGGAAGCGGAGACGCCTACGTCCAATCAGCCACCACGCGTCAATCAAGGTCGCAGGCTTTTGGGGCCCGCGGCGCTCCGTTCTTTGCCCTTTGCTTCGCCGTGAAGCCAAACCCGAGCGCACCTTGGGCCCGGGGGCTATTGTCGTCGTCCTGGGAATGGGGTCCCCAGACTTGCCTGCCTGCGGTCCGCTGGATGGCTGAGCCAGCAGGCCGTACGGCCCATCTTCACCAACAAGGCACCCAAGACCCTCACGAGGGGCCAAGCCTCGCGAGGCGGACGACACGAGACCTCCTCCGGAGCGGCCTAATCAGGCAGGCTCACAAGGAGCAGAGATATCAAGGCGAGGCGAACCTCACGAGGCTCTCGTGACGTGAGCCATGACGATCGACACCAGGCGGGCGCCAGCGCGCGCAGCGTCCTTATTTCCTCTTTGATGCTAAGGAAACTAGCGCAGGCGAGTAGTACCGAGGCATCAGGCAAAGGTTGCCATTTTGGTGCAACAACACCAAGACCAGAAGGATGGCAAGACGGAGGTCATCGTGGAGCCCAAGACGGCGTCACCACCAGAGCCTTTCGCAGGTGCAGACCACCTTTTGTCAGGGTGGCTTGTACTAGTTGTCCCCCTTCAAATTAGCCCGCCGTTGTTGGCTCCCTTCCCGCTCAATATTTGGGAAGAGGACCAGGGCCTCTATAAGTAGGGCTAGCCACCACCATAGAAAAAGGAGGCGAGGACGAGAGGACGGCATCTTAGATCACTCTCTCACCCGCACAAGTTAGCCACGCACAAGAACACCTCAACCTCAGGAGGCCGTTCTTCCCCTTGTATGGTTCATCATCAGCCCTAGAGGCAATCCACCACCACACTAGAGTAGGGTGTTACACCACAACGGTGGCCCAAACTAGTATAAATCACATGTCCTTCTGTGTTGCGAGTTCATCGAGTTCGTCCGCGAGATCTTAGCGAGCTAGGGCGTAGATCGGTAGGAGGGAAAGACTTCGTGCGCACCCCAGTGTTCGAACCTTAAGGGTTTGCCGAAACCCCACAACCGACAGTATGCGTCAAACATTCGGCATAAGGAATAGCAAAAGTAGGATCATGCGCATACAAGTATTTTATGTGCTCAAAGCCAATGACATCCAATTCAAGTTGAGTAACAAGCATGCATATGTGGGAAAGAGCGTCCGCCACAACATTTTCCTTACCTTTAATGTACTTGATGATAAAAGTAAAAGACTCAATGAATTCACTCCATTTAGCAAGATGATTGTTCAACTTAGTTTGACCCTTAAGGTATTTAAGCGTTTCATGACCGGTATGAATGCTAAATTCATGAGGGCGAATATAATGTTCCCATTCATGCCAAACTCGCACTAAATCATATAGTCTTTGTCGTAGATGGGGTAATTGAGTTGCGCTCTGGAAAGTTTCTCACTAAAGTAAGCTATGCGGCACTTCTCTTGCATTAACACACCTCCTATGCCATTACCACTAGCATCACAATGAATCTCAAAGGGTTTGTCAAAGTTGGGTAATGCAAGCACGGGAGCGTGAGTAAGAAAATTCTTATGCTCATTGAATGTGGTATCTTGGAATGGTCCCCAAACAAAGGGTGCATTCTTCTTACTCAAAGCATGCAAAGGTGAAGCAATGGTGCTAAAGTCCTTCAGAAATCTACGGTAGAAACCGGCTAAACCAAGGAAGCTACGCACTTGTTGCAAGTTGGTTGGTTGTGGCCAAGTTTTAATAGCATTAATCTTGGATTCATCAACATGAACACCCTTAAAATATACTACAAAACCCGAGAAAACTAGCTTATCAATGCCAAAGAGACATTTTTCCATATTAGCATAGAGACACTCTTTTCGAATAGTTTGGAGCACGGTGCGAAGGTGGGTGACATGCTCTTTGAGAGATTTGCTGCAAACAAGGATATCGTCAAAATAGACCACAACAAACTCACCAATGTAAGGGCGAAACACATAATGCATAAGACGCATGAAAGTACCGGGTGCTTCTGATAAAACCATAGGCATAACTAACCACTCATACAAACCAAACTTTGTTTTGAAAGCGGTTTTCCATTCGTCACCCTCTTGTATGTGTATTTGATAGTAACCACTTTTAAGATCGATTTTGGAAAAAAATAGTGGCACCGCTAAGCTCATCTAGCATATCATCAAGGCATGGAATGGGGTACCTATATCGAATGGTGATAGCATTGATGGGTCTACAATCGGAGCACATGCAAAAGCTACCGTCTCTTTTTGGTACAAGAATGACCGGTACGGCACAAGGACTCAAACTTTCACGCACATGTCCATGGTCTATGAGATCTTTTACTTGCCTTTGTATTTCTTTGGTTTCTTCGGGGTTGACGCGGTAGGGGGCCTTGTTAGGAAGGGGGAGCTCCGGGGATGAGGTCGATTCGGTGCTCAATGCCTCGTAGTGGAGGTAGACCCGGATGTAGCTCGTCGGGGAAAACATCTTGGACTTCCAGCAAAAGAGAAGACAACACTAAAGTAGAGTGTGAGAGGTGTTAGCTTTTGGTGCCTCGTCCTTGCACAAAAGGACATAGTGTAGGACACTTGATGGGTTCCCACACACTTCTCTTATCTCACTTTTGGTGGCAAATAGAACTAAGTTCTTATTTTCGCTCATCGTGGAGGCACTCGATTTGGGCCTGTGGCGCTCACTCTCTTTTTGGTGGTTCTCTCTCTCTCACTATTCTCTCCACGATGCGTGGCTTGCTTGTCGGCGATCACTTGGCTTGGAGACATAGGGCGAAGTACGTACTCCTTTCCTTTCATCTTGAATATATAGTGATTCGTTCGGCATTGTGGATGACAGCTCTATCAAATTGTCATGGTCGTCCGAGAAGAAGGTGGCAAACGATCATAGGAACGACATCACACTCCAAAGTGTCTTCGTAAGCTCCGATTTTGAAGGAGACTTGCACTCTATGCTCTACTTGGATGGTTCCGGAGTTGCTTAGCCATTGAACTTTGTAGGGGTGTGGGTGCTTCGTCTTGACCAATTGGAGCTTGGAGCAAAGTTCTTAACTTGCTAAGTTATGGCAACTCCCTCCATCGATGATGACCTTGACGGACCTTCCATTAATGCCGGCCTTGGTATGAAAGATATGGCATCTTTGGTCTTCTTCTTGTTGATGTTGAAGAGTCAAGACCTTGGAGACCACGAGAGTGGGACTTGAATTTTTGTCACAAAAGACTTGTTCTTCTTCATCTTCGTTCACTTGCCAGTGCATTGCCACTTGTTCAAGTTCTTCCATTTTTCCCTCTCTCATGGAGTCATATGTACCATCGTCGTTGAGGATCATGGTGCGCTTGTTTGTACACTCAAAGGACTTGTGGCCTCGGCCTCCGCATGTGAAGCATTTGAAGGAACTTGTCTTGACGGTCTCATCGGTTGGGGTAGATGATGATGAAGCTCCCGGCTTGAAGTTGCTTGTAGTAGGATGATGACTTGGAGTTGTCGAAGTTTTCTTGTAACTCGACTTGTCGTGGTTGCTTGTAGAAGGCTTGGTTGATGTAGAAGGTGTTGGAGTCGTTGAATCTTGGGTGTTGGAGAAACCATAGGACTTGGATGAGAACTTGGCATACTTGAAGTCATCTTGCACTTGACGTTCCGCCTTGGTAGCTTGATGCACTAGCTCGATGAGGTTCGAGTATGGTTGGAAGTCGGCGATCTTCTTGATGGGATGATTGAGTCCATTCAAGAAACATGCCATAGTTTGCTCATCATCTTCTGTGACATTGGCTCGTATCATTGCAATCTCCATTTCCTTGTAGTATTCTTCAACGCTCTTGGTTCCTTGCTTGAGTAGTTGAAGTTTCTTGAAGACGTCGCGGTTGTAGTAGGTTGGCACGAGGCATGATCTCATGACATCCTTCATTTGTGCCCCAGTAGTGATGGGCGGTTCACCTCTTGCCTCTCGATGCTCAATGACTTGTTCCCACCAAATGAGGACATAATCTTGGAAGTCAAGGGATGCCATCGCGATCTTCTTCTCTTCTTCATAGTTGTGCAAACGGAAGATTTTGTCGACCTTCAATGCCCATGAAAGGTACTCTTCGGGATCATTGCTTCCATTGAACTTGGGTATGGTGAACTTTAGCTTGCCGTAGCATTGCTCTTCATTGTGTTGGGGTCGGGGATGGTGACGTCCTTGACGAGGAGGGTCGTCTCTCTCAACTTGTTCTTGGTGAACTTGAGGTTCTTGGCGAGGTTGTTGACGAGCGTGAGGAACTTGACGATGCACACGTGATTGGTAGTTCCTCTCCTGAACTTCTTTGCGAAGAGCTTCTTCTTGTTCGCGCCTATGGAGGTTGCGTTGGGCAACGGCGTGATTCATGTCGTAGAGTGCACGTTGCGCCTCAAGTGCTCTACCTTCTTGCAATTGTTGTTCGTGGCGTTGTGCCACGGCATCTTGTGCATCTTGGTGTAGACGCGCTCGCTCTTCCTCTTCTCGTTGGCGTTGTCGTTGCTGTTCTTGTGCTTGCTCGAGGGTAGCTTGGTTTTGACGATGTCAATGTTCTTGCGCATGAGCTTGCTCTTGAGAGTCGTTATCGTGTAGAGGATTTCAGTTTGCGTGACGATCTTGACGTGCGGCACGACGAAGAGTGTTCGATGTCGGTGTACTTGAGCCGGAGATGGTGTAGTCGGAGTGTCGACTTGAGTGGCTCCGTCTTGATGAGGACGAAGTGGTAGAAGAGCGGTTGAGCAACAAAGCATGAATCTCGTCCATTCTTGCGTCATTCTCTTCCTTGTGGTCGTCGAGCTTGTTGTCGAAATAGTCTCTTGTACATTGCTCGGAGAGTCGCAAGTCGGTGGCAAGGTTGTCTATGCGTTCACTCATTTCTTGTTGCTCTTGATGCAAAGCGCGTTGTGCACCAAAGAGGTGGCTCTTTGTGACGTATGAAGACATGTCGTCGTCTTGCTCGATGAAGAGTGGGTTGGTAGAAGTACTTGTCCTATCCATCATTCCAAACAATTTTGTGAGTGGTAGAAGGAGAAGAACAATGCCAAATGTACCTTGACCGAAGTTGAAGATGGATCAATGATCCCTCCAATGTGGAACAAGGCAATATCACAATTGGTACCAATTCTTGTTGGTTTCTCACACCTACACAAGTAAAAGCTTATGGTGGAGCTCGGTTAGGATGGTGGCACAAAATTTGATGCAATTGTTAGTGAGCTTCAATAATGTTGGAAAAGATTCGCAAGTTTGCAATGCAACAAGTAGACCAATAGCAATATATGGTACACGGAAACACACACGCTAAGAGATAAATGGGGTCGTGCAACCAAGGGTGAGCCAAAATGTGGAATCCATGAAAATGCTCTTGCTGCACAACACTAAAGAGATGCTAGCACGATTGCACAGTAGGCGGATACGAGACTTGTGCACAACCTACTAAGCAAAAATGCAATGGTTTCTCTCCCAAGTATGCTCTATGTATGGTATTCCGATGATATGATCCAGGATGATCTAGTATGACAATCTTAATGTTGTATGATGCTATGGTTCTTGCTTAAAAGCTCTTTGCTTATCTTTCCCTTTTTCTTAAAATCTTGGTCGGCTCTTTCTCTTTTGAGCTCTTTTCTCATGCAATGCTTCACAAACCAAGATAACAATTGTGTATGCGATGACAACTTTGTGACACAAAAGATGATACCAAGATATGCACCAATGATATGTATGTATGCTATGGGAAGTATGATCACAAATGTGCACAAGTCGCGTTGCCGGCAATACTCAAAGGCTAGTCTCGATGGGTAAGATACGCAAAATTGGGCTATGATGGCGATCAATGTAAAGGCAAGAATGATGTATCACGATACCAAAGATGAGGTTATCGTTCTTGCTTACAGTATGGTGTCAAAATGGTGGAGTGGTTGTTGTCGATGAGGGATCCGTGGCGAGGATGAGCGGTGGTGATGTTGATGTTGAACCGTACCTAAATAGCCGAAACACAATAGGACACAAAACCGCAACTCAAATTCTCAAAGCACAATGGGGCAAAAATCATGTCAGAGTGTGAAGCAAGTAAACAATGGTGGTTGTTGGAAATGGAGGTGGTATGGGAATGCATATGCGGAAGTGGGGCGGTGGCTGAAATTTTCGGGGGGGGGGGATTCAGTTTCGTCAGGGTTTTACGAACGTCCAGGGGTTTACAGTTGTCCGGTCGTCGGACGTCCGGTGCCTGGGCGAAATTCGGGCACGGGATGAACGGCTAGGGTTCATGGTGGAGAGGTCAAAACCCGTCAAATCCGGGCGATTTTGTGGATGAAAAAGGTGGAGACAAAGGGGAAAAGCTAGATCCACTGAAGGCAAAGGAAATCCACGGATCAAATCCAACAAAATTTCATCACACCAACAAATCACAAAAAAATTGGGGCTATTTTGTGGGGAATTTTTGAATTGGGGACAAAATCAACAAAACAAGGCTAGAAAAAACAACGGGGAGGCTCTGAAATCTTGATCAACGTGGCTCTAGATACCAAGATGATGTAGGGTGGAACCCTAGGTGGTCAATGTTTCACGAAAGGAGCGGATCTCGCAAAGAACACGAAGACCTCGTGGGGAAACATGTGGGGAAACACGGGAGAAACACTAAAAACAATAAGATGTAGTCACACATATGCTAGATCCTCAAACACATAAGAGATACATGATCCATAGTCAACTAGGGACGATACAAGTAGCACGATCTTCTCCGTGATGAGGTCTTGAGGTTCTTCCCGTGAAGGGGTCTTGAATTCGCTTGGGGGATGTTCTCCGAGGAGGCGTGTTCTCCGAGGAGAAGGTAACCAAGTGGATGAGTAAAGCTCTCACAAAAAATGAGCCAATCCTTTGCTAACCCTAGCTACGCGAAGGAGGTCTATATATAGTCTTAGAGGTCGAAGGGGTACATGGGCTTTGGCCCAACATGAAATCAGCACACAGGCATCGGATGTCCGGTAGTTACCGGTCGTCCGGAGGTTCGCGAGGGTCCGGACGTTCGGTGCTCGTAGGGCGTCCGTAGAGTCGGCTCGGATGTGCTTTGGTCGGACGTCCAGTCGGGGTCGGATGTCCGGTGCGTCGGTCGTCCGGTGGTCTTCGGAAATCCACCGTTTTTGCTCGGGTGTGGTAGCGCCGTTCGATCGGTGCCTGGAGTTCGTTGGACGTCCGAGGTTCGCCTGTAGTCCGGTGACTGGGAGTTTCGAGCAGTCCTTCTTCTCGTCCATTGAGCTTCGTGTCCTCCAAGTACCTAATCACACAAAGGGTTTCCGCTTGAGGTAGTAGCCATGTCTCATGCATATAAAGTGGTAGTTCGGAGAGGAGCGAGTTCACCTTATATTTGATAGCCTTGGCTCGTGCTCTAGTCATTGGTCCAAGTGGTGTCATGGGAGACGTCGGTAGGTATATGGGGATGACCTTGGGATGCTCTGCATCATTAAGTTTGTCCGAGTCATGTTAGAAATTACTGCATTTTATGATTATGAAATCTGGCAAATGGATGTCAAAACTGCATTCCTTAATGGATTTCTTAAAGAAGAGTTGTATATGATGTAACCAGAAGGTTTTGTTGATCCTAAAGGTGCTAACAAAGTGTGCAAGATCCATCGATGCATCTATGGACTGGTGCAAGCATCTTGGAGTTGGAATATATGCTTTGATGAGGTGATCAAAGCATATGGTTTTATACAGACTTTCGGAGAGGCATGTATTTACAAGAAAGTGAGTGGGAGCTCTATAGCATTTCTAATATTATATGTGGATGGCATATTGTTGATTGGAAATGATGTATAATTTCTAGATAACATAAAAGGATACTTGAATAAGAGTTTTTCAATGAAAGACCTCGGTGAAGTCTTTTGAAAACAATCTTGCTCCCATCACCATGCATATTCCTGTCCCTTTTTGCGTAGCAACTACTTTAGCATCCTATCTACTCCCACCGGCATAACCATCATAGGAAGGTAGGTTCATGCATAATGCAAGTATCAACAAGGAAGTAATAGAGGTAACTCATCAGGGTGGTTACCACCTCATCATGATTCCGTTACAACAACAATATGGTGCTATATGACATGCATAAAAATGGTTTCTTAGACATGGTCAAAGGGCTGCTTGCCTGGTTCATCAGAGTCTTCAAATCTTCTAGTCCATCTCCGAGTATTTCGTCTACTTCGTCAACTAACGTCAGAAACAATCATAGTAAGCAACACAATAAGGCAGAAAATAAAAGTGCTCTAAAAATATTAATTTGGCTTTTCTAGGACATCTCTGGTTGTATGAAAAATAACCAGACTGGTTTCATTGGGATTGGGTCAGTGGATATTTCTGAACATTTCAATATGATGGAATCAAGGGATTTGTGGATTTGCAAGAAGTGTATAGAAATATATATTTTTTAAATGAGAAAAGGCACCCATTTAACAAACCATGATTTTAGAAGTATCTAGGTTTCACTGGATTTGGAGTTCAAATGATTTTCCTATGAATTTACAAAGTTGACAAACATGAAGAAATGGCTCATTATTTTGTAGGGCACAAAAAGATTTAATAAAAATGTTCATAACCTAAGTTATGAACTCAGATATATCTGCAAATTTGAATCATGGCATTTAGATCAAATTTGAGCTCTCTGTGATTTTCTAAAGTTCATCACAAAAATGAAAAATGGGTTTTTAATAAATATTTCTGAAGAAAAATTTCTAGAAAAATGTGCAAATAGCACCATGTGGTAGATTAGGATTTATGGATCCCCTAGAAATTTGAATCATCAAATTTGGAGTTAATTTGATTTATTTATTTGCTTTTGAATTCTACTGGGAAAAGAAAAAGGAAAAAAGGAAAAAAAAAGGGCTTTACCCTTATCATGCGCGCAAGGCGAGAGATAGGCAGCGGGCTGGCCCAGCTGCACGGCCGCGCGCAGGCTGTCGATGCAGGAGGCGTATTCTCAGGAATACGCCTTCCTTCGGCGAAGGCGGCAGCTGGCGGAGCCCGTCTCCACTTAAACGGTGCGGGGCCCTCCCGTTAGTGGCTCAACCACGCTGGCTGGCCGACAGGTGGGGCCCACTGGCAGGTTCGTCCTCCACCTCCCGCGCGGGTGCGACAGGAGACAGAGGAGGCGCTTGACGCCGGTCGCCGGTGCTACAGGGCGTCTCCGGCGATGTTTTGCCCACCGGCGTGCTCAGCAGAGAGAGACGAGCCAGGGAGACCCCACCACGGGTGCCTGCATCACTGGATGGGAGCAGGGCTTCGCCCACGACGGACGGTGGCGTCGGGCGAGAGGGGTTTTGGGGTTGTGGGACGCTAGAGGAGGAGATAAAGGGCGGAGGAGCCTCACCGGCGTGCGGTGGCTCCATTGGTGTCCAAAGGAGGAGAGGGGAGGCTTCGGTTTGCGGGAATTTGGGTGGAGACCGACGGCGGCACTCCGGCCATGGAGGGAGTAGGAGGGCACGAGAGGAGGTGCAGGTTGGTCCAGGGGGTGCACGGGAGAGAGTGAGAGCAAAGGAGCTCCAAAGGGAGGTCAGGGCGGCCTTATATGGTGAGGCCACGGCTCATCGTGGATGTGGCCTATGGGCACCCACGGAAATGGCCATGGTGGCCACAGGAGGAGTGTCGGGGGTTGTCTGCGGTGCTCGTGGGCGTGGTCCAAGTCGGGGGAGAAGGAAAGGGGGAGCGGGGCGTGCTCTAGGAGGGTCCCGAGCTCGTGCGCCCATTGGCCGAGCCGGGCTGCGTTGGCTACGGGCAGCAGGGGTGATAGAGAGGGGAAGAGGAGGGGGGCTGCACGACTGTCATGTTGCAGACGTCGAGGACCTCGACTGGCGCGAGGGGGAGGCTCGAGGTGGTCGGGGGACGCAGCGTCAACGGTCGGGAGCGCGATGACGTGCTATAGAGCGCGTCTTTGGCCGGCGTCCACGGCTTTTTGCGCGCACCAGCGCGTCCACTTGTGTCTGGCAGCTGCAGGGGGAGTAAACAATGGGAAAGTGGCATTTGATGCCCTGGGAAGCCACTGGAGGAGCGGTGGGGTTGAGAGAGAGAGAGGGAAAACTGCTGTCCATGGGAGAAAAATTGGTCTCTGCCCCCTTTAATCATTGCTCCTTGGGCAACAAAGCATGCAGGAGGTAGAGGAGGAGCAGGTGAGACCGTGGGAAAAAGTTCAGCTCATGGAGATTAGTGGAAGGGGCCAAAACATGAGTTTTGAAATTCTGCCAGAAGGTGTTTGATGGTAGTTTGGGCTATCTAAGTTGCTCAATTTGCTTTGAAACTTAACAGGAGTGAGAGGCATTACAAATTAGTAGTGCCCACCAATTTTGAGATCAAATGGAGAAAGTGGCCAATGCAACTTTTATAAACCCTAGAAATGGGCAGAAATAGTTTTGGCTGGACTTTATCATGCTATCTTGTTCTCCTTGATGCACCACTTGGTGTAGTGTCATAATTTGGGAATTTGAGCATGTCCACAAAATTTAAGATCAAAAGGAGACACTTGGCAATGTAGAGTTTCTCAAATTTGGTTCTGGACAGAAAAGGTTTTGAGGCACTTTGATCAAGTTATACTATTCTCCAACTTGTGTCACTTGGAATAGGTGAATTATTACACCATCTGAGCATGTGTGCAATTTTTGAGATCATTTGGACATCTTTGGTAGTGCAAAGTTGTTCAAACTTGGAAAAAGACAGAAATGGTTTTGTGATGGTTTGGTGGGGCTATATTGTTCTCCATGACATGAGACTTTGTAGGATTCTCAAGTAGGTCATTTTGTAAATGATAGAATTTACTTGGAATTTTTGGGGAATATTTCCTTTGTAAATATTTCAAATGCTTGAAATGTCCAGAAATAGTTTCTGAGGGATTTGACCAATAATTTGAACATGACCATGTGTTGAAACTCTTATATATGGACAATATATGTCCACTGAGCTTCCCTAAATTTTCTCAAATATTTTTGAAACGTTAAAATAATTTTAACCTATTAAAGACCATTTCTGGCCGTAATAAAAAGCCTTTAAATAAAATAGTAAAATAACTTTTAAAATTATATTTTTATGGTTTATGGGAGCTCTATACCTAATAGGTTTCAAATATACTTTTTGAAAGATTTTTCACACCCTTAATTAAGTACTTGTAGTTCAAGTCTCAATCCAGGGTTTTTGGAAAACCTAATTTAGAAAATTCTTTTTGGCCAAAATATTTTTGCAATAAATTGTTTTTGTGTCCTACACACATGGCATGATAATTGGGAAAGGTTTTGGATCAAGGAGAAGGAGTATAAGAGTTGGAGGATTTATTTGATTTTTAGAGCACTTGCAACCAACACACAAAAATCAAATGAAGCAAAGACCTATACACTCAAAAGTTTTTTGTCAAACCACATTTTATCATGATTGATTAGCTTAAGTGTTGTGGCATGAAAATCAGGGTGTGACAGACCTAACCCCCTTACAAGAATCTCGTCCCCGAGATTCCCAAACTAGGCGTGGAAAGGAATACGGAAACTTGGATCCAGGGTGGTCTTCACATTCTCATACTGCTTCTGCTTCCGAGTGGTGCTCCGTTGAACCTTGAAGTACAAGATGGTGCGGCTTCGTGTATGACATTTTGCTTGATCCGGGTTGCTAAGGGGTCTCTCGCGTAGGTCAGGTTGGACCGGGGGTCGATGGCTCAGTGATCGATG
This sequence comes from Triticum urartu, assembly GCF_003073215.2. Taxonomy (NCBI): domain Eukaryota; kingdom Viridiplantae; phylum Streptophyta; class Magnoliopsida; order Poales; family Poaceae; genus Triticum; species Triticum urartu. The sequence continues at coordinate 368,872,172 of NC_053028.1, read as the reverse complement.
TCCTTGTCGAGGTCGGGCTAGTTAGGAAGTTGGAAACACTCCCGAGGTTGTGTTGTGTGGTAAAACGTTGTGCATAGTGGGTAACTCAGGTGGTAACTCCAGCTGGCAACTATCTTCTCTTTCATCTCGTAGCATTCTCGGCGGGGTTGTTAAATCTTGGTGTGAGCTTCCTTTTGACAAGGAAATGCTTGGTTTCTTTGAGAGGAGTGGTTTGCAGATACGCACGGTCTTCGACGAGTAAGTTCACTTCTTGACGATGGTGGTTGGTATAGTTCTTCCTCCTTGACATGGCGGTCTTTAGATATTCCCTAACCAGCTGAACGGTTCTTCTTCTGTCTTCGGGTAGGCAAGTAGGTCACCAAATAAAGTTGACAACCAACTTGTCCAAGTACTCCATGAAGACTCGTTCATGGGGTACATAAAGTAGGATGGGGCATTGATGGTGGTCACAGTTGAGTATTGGCCAAGGTTTCCTTGTCCTAGAGCCAAAACCCATTGTCATGATCCAACCATGTTGTGGCTTGGTAGGGCTTAAGGGTATCAAGGATTCTAGGATGCGAGTGAACATTTATCATCTTATCCTTGAGCACAATTCCTGAGATTCCAATGTTCTTTCACAACATATTACCGAAAGAATCATCTCATATAGGTCAACTCCAATCATCATTCATCCTATTCATATCCTCATGACTCCCAAGAGGAGGTCTAACAAAAATATACATGTCTACGATCCCCCAAAATCATATGTATGGCTATCCCTATGTAAAAATCCATGGGTAGGGCATACAAGCTGCTAAGCTTCAATTAAACATGATGATCCAAGTGCTCAGCCTATTCTTCCAAGGTCTAAGATGCTTAGTGCATCTGTATCCTAAGGAAACATGTCGTGTACCCATCCAAGATCTTGTTTCCTTCCTATGAATCAACTCCAACAGCCCATTAACTTCAATCAATCACTACATAACCCATTAATTCCACAAATCCAAAGTCTATGGTGTTCCACATGATCTTTTAATGTCCTATAATCCCCATATGCTTGGAAGGGCTACCCTCACTATAGTCAGTCCACCAATTTCCATTGTCATGGTCAAGTAAACTCCAAGGTCAAGATCATACAGATCCCTAAATCAACACCAACAATTAATCCATTCTCCTAGTTTATTGTCCTCCAAGAAACATGGTATCATGATTGAGATCATCAGCCTAAATCCAACTTACTACGAACCATGTAGACTCACTTCAGCATCTATACTCCACTAGGATCTCCTATTTAAATCCAGATATCGTGTTCAAATAGAATTCCTACATGTTTCCCTCAAGTTATTATCGTAATGTCAGCTATCTCCTATCAATGTCCCTTGGCTAAGTCTAATCCTTATGCTTCCAAGAATTTCAGCTTGCGACCATGATGGTCTTACCAAATCCAATTTACTCAGGGGTAATGAAAGATATGGTAATCTATAATCATGATCCCTCCAAGTTCATCTACCAACATGAAAGCCTTATAATCCACCAAAGAGTCTCAGATAATTCCTCAAGGTCATTGATATAAACTCATCAAGTCATTTGTACTCTATTCCTATATCCTCAAACTGGTCTTCCCTATGGCATTGTCAGTTCTAGTGCTATATTAGGATGATAACGTGTTTGTTCACTATGTCCACTAGTTCCATAATGAACCCGGTGGAAAGAAAGGGTTACTGAGGCTTCACTAGTCCCCTTGCAATTTGTAGGTTAACACACGGTTAAGAATTCGAGCTAGGGTATCTCGTGAAGTCTCGAAGGGTCTAGGGATGGGTTTCTAGTCTGGAGGTTAAACATAACTCTACAGGGTTGCACCCGGTCGAGCAGGCGGTAGCAAAAAGTCTTCATTGCTAGCTGGTTGCCGAGGTAGAATCCTTGGTGTATCTTGTCTTGCCGGTCTTCAGTTGAGGAGAGAGATGAGAGGGAAAATAGCATAGAGGAGGGGAATTCCAAAAGGGGGATCTATAGTGCAAGTGCAAACAAACAGGTGCAAAATGGGTCGAACCAAATAAACAAGGTAAGGAAGGTGATATAGTCGCGTACTTGTTGCCTAGGGCAAAAGTGCGACCTATATCAAAACACAAACAAATAAAAACAAGCAACACACAATCATGGTTCTATTCAAACCATCATATGGACTCGACTGCGCATAGGGGGTACACGACTCATCCTACCCTAGGGGTTGTCGGATTCAGTAGTCGTGCTTTGCTCCGTGCCTCGTGCAATCCTCTGGGTTTTCCTCAGGGGTTGCTACGTCTCTTGTAGTTGTTTGATGAAACAATCTGGGTTGAGCCCGAAGATTCTTTAACAACTTCTCGCCAGTTGAAGTGATGGGGTGAAGGTGGCTCCTCGTAGCAGGCATTGACTCGGTCTTCTGTTGTCTTCTTAATCATGATGATCCCTTTTTGTCTTCTAAGGCGTCGATGGTATCAAGTAGGTAATCCTTTATGCAATGACATTAACAAGGCACAGTAGGGGTCCAACATGTCGGTTAAGTTGATGAGAATATCGACACCAAGAGCGGGGGATGAGGAGAACAGTTTTCTTGCTCACTATAGTGAGGCGGACCAAATGGCGAGGTTCTCATCCACCGGTGGTTGCCGATACAACAACGATAAGGACATGATTGCTCTATTAGCGATGTATATCGTGACCTTGCATATCTCATGACCTGTTCATCGCAAAACAAGGTTGCATCATCTTGGGGTAGTGTCAAGGGTGTCACCATCTTCTGGGTCTTGATGTCCTCATTCCTCGAGGTATCTTCTGTTGGTATCGTCTTGTTGTGGTGTCGCCAATCTTGTGTTCATAAGATGTGGGTGAATGTCTGGCAAGGCATCTTCTTCTCGATTATCCACGAGGATTACAGGGAATCCAATGGTCAGGGGCTTAAAGGTACTAGCGACCATTTGCTAAAGTTTTGAAGGGGAAGAGATCAATAAGGAAAATATATCTTAGTTTTTGAAAAACTCAGAAGGTAAGAGAAGTGTAGATAGTTTTTGAAAATTAGTAATAGTTTTGAAAATAGTTTTAACCTGACTAACAACCATGCTAACTAAGGCTTCCTACAGTCAGGATGGCTCTGATACCAGCTCTGTGGGGACCCCGACTCATAAGTCGTGATCACCGAATGCACGTGTACAGTGCTCCCAGAGATCAATGCTCATTGAACACACATAAGCTGAATAACAAGAGTCTTACATCCATACATACCGTCTTACATTATGACCGTTATGGTCAAGTCTTGAGTATAACTTCACAGCGGAAATCTTTGTCGATAACTTGAACCCATGCCATCTGCCTTAACCCTACAGGCATTCTGACTAGGAAGCGTCCTAGCTCGTGTGTTCGTTGCCGAAGTATTCTTCATCATATCATGTTCTTTCATGCCTGGCCAATAAAATAACCAGTGGCAAGCCATTGAGTACTTTGAATGTACTCGCAAGCAACCCATGTTTTGGCTCAAGATACAACAATGCATGACATAGACAAATTTTTGCAGAAAGCTAATTTTGTTGTGTTATGACATGTTCAACAACTGGTAAAACATGCATCATATGAATTCAAGTAACCTTAGGAACTGGTTACAGATATCAACATAAAGGGAGTGGGCTCAAACCCAACTCATCCATGTCAAGTCCTTTGACTTGACCCAAGTAGTTCTTCCCACACACACTGGTTTGTATACAAGTGGACGTAGCCCAAGAGTGGTTACCCAACTGTCCTTGACCGTGGACACGGCTATTCAAATAGTTTTACACTCTGCAGAGGTTGCACACTTTACCCACAAGATCCAGGGAACTTCCATGTCATCCATGACCCGCGGTACCTCAAGTACCCGGGGTAAGCACCCGATCACTATCTTTCCCTAGACGAAACTAACATAGAGTCCACTCGATTGGTAGTAACCCCCCGTGCCCAACATTACACATATTAAAATTGTGGAGCCTCACTCTCATATTCATCACATACCACAAGCACGGGGTGCCAACGGTGTGTCCGGTGCCCTGTGAAAACAGTCATGGCCGCCCTACCTGGCACGACCCCATCCCGAGAGAGCGCAACAACAACTCTCCCATCAGTAGTTATGCAGGCTCCAAGCTAGTATCGACCTAGGTAATCAATAATGCCCTTTCCCATATAAGGGTAGAGTGGTTGCGCATGTAAGGTTGGAATAACGGTCGCAACTTAAACCAATCCGTTTTGAAAACAACACACACACTTGCCTCAACACACCACTTCGTCATCAAGTGTTTACCCAACTCATTACCTCCTTCGGGCATAAGTGGCACCCGACAGGGTTTTCGAAAAGTCTTTTGAAAACAATCTTGCTCCCATCACCATGCATATTCCTGTCCCTTTTTGCGTAGCAACTACTTTAGCATCCTATCTACTCCCACCGGCATAACCCTCATAGGAAGGTAGGATCATGCATAATGCAAGTATCAACAAGGAAGTAACAGAGGTAACCCATCAAGGTGGTTACCACCTCATCATGATTCCGTTGCAACAACAATATGGTGCTATATGACATGCATAAAAAAGGTTTCTTAGACATGGTGAAAGGGCTGCTTGCCTGGTTCATCAGAGTCTTCAAATCTTCTGGTCCATCTCCGAGTATTTCGTCTACTTCGTCAACTAACGTCGGAAACAATCATAGTAAGTAACACAATATGGAAGAAAATAAAAGTGCTCTAAAAATATTAATTTGAATTTTCTAGACATCTCTGGTTATATGAAAAATAACCAGAGTGGTTTCATTGGGATTGGGTCAGTGGATATTTCTGAACATTTCAATATGATGGAATCAAGGGATTTGTGGATTTGCAAGAAGTGTATAGAAATATATTTTGGAAAAATGAGCAAAGGAACCCATTTAAGAAACCATGATTTTAGAAGTATCTAGGAGTTGGTTTCACTAGATTTGGAGTTCAAATGATTTTCCTATGAATTTGCAAAGTTGACAAACATGAAGAAATGGCTCATTATTTTGTAGGGCATAAAAAGTATTAATAAAAATGTTCATAACCTAAGTTATGAACTTAGATATATCTGCAAATTCGAATCATGGCATTTAGATCAAATTTGAGCTCTCTGTGATTTTCTAAAGGTCATCACAGAAATGAAAAATGGGGTTTTAATAAATATTTCCAAAGAAAAAATTTCTGGAAAAATGTGCAAATAGCACCATGTGAGAGATTAGGATTTATGGATCCCCTAGAAATTTGAATCAACAAATTTGGAGTTAATTTGATTTATTTATGTGCTTTTGAATTCTACTGGGAAAAAGAAAAAGGGAAAAAAGGGGGCTTTGCCCTTATCATGCGCGCAAGGCGAGAGATAGGCGGCGGGCCGGCCCAGCTGCACGGCCGCGCGCAGACTGTCGATGTAGGAGGCGTATTCTCAGGAATACGCCTTCCTTCGGCAAAGGCGGCAGCTGGCGGAGCCCGTCTCCACTTAAACGGGGCGGGGCCCTCCCGTCAGTGGCTCAGCAACGCTAGTTGGCCGACAGGAGGGGCCCGCTGGCAGGTTCGTCCTCCACCTCCCACGCGGGTGCGACAGGAGACAGAGGAGGCGCTCGACGCCGGTCGCCGGCGCTACAGGGCATCTCCGGCGATGTTCTGCCCACCGGAGTGCTCAGCAGAGAGAGACGAGGCAGGGAGACCCCACCACGGGTGCCTGCACCACCGGATGGGAGCAGGGCTTCGCCCGCGGCGGACGGTGGCATCGGGCGAAAGGGGTTTTGGGGTTGCGGGGCACTAGAGGAGGAGGTAAAGGGCAGAGGAGCCTCGCCGGCGGGCGGTGGCTCCATTGGTGTCCAAAGGAGGGGAGGGGAGGCTTTGGTTTGCAGGAATTTGGGCGGAGTCCGACGGAGGCACTCCGGCCATGGAGGGAGTAGGAGGGCACGAGAGAAGGTGCAGGTTGGTCCAGGGGGTGCACGGGGGAGAGAGAGAGAGAGAGAGAGAGAGAGAGAGAGAGAGAGAGAGAGCAAAGGAGCTCCAGAGGGAGGTCAGGGGCGGCCTTGTATGGCGAGGCCACGGCTCACCATGGACGTGGCCTACGGGCACCCGCGGAAATGGCCATGGTGGCCACGGGAGGAGGCTAGGGGTTGTGTGCGGCACTCGTGGGCGTGGTCCAAGTCGGGGGAGTAGGAAAGGGGGAGCGGGGCGTGCTCCAGGAGGGTCCCGAGCTTGTGCGCCCATTGGCCGAGTCGGGCGGCGTTGGGCACGGGCAGCAGGGGGTGAGAGAGAGGGGATGAGGAGGGGGCCTGCATGGCTGTCGTGTTGCGGATGTCGAGGACCTCGACTAGCGCGAGGGGGAGGCTCGAGGTGGTCGGGGGACGCGGCGTCAACGGCCAGGAGCGCGATGACGTGCTCCAGAGCATGTCTTTGGCCGGCATCCGTAGCTTTCCGTGCGCACCAGCGCGTCCACTTGTGTCTGGCAGCTGCAGGGGGGAGTAAACAATGGGAAAGTGGCATTGGATGCCCTGGGAAGCCAGTAGAGGAGTGGTGGGGTTGAGACAGAGAGGGAAAACTGCAGTCCAGGGGAGAAAAATGGGTCGCCGCCCCCTTTAATCATTGCTCTTGGGCACCAAAGCATGCAGGAGGTAGAGGAGGAGCAGGTGAGGCCGTGGGAAAAAGTTCAGCTCATGGAGATTAGTGGAAGTGGCCAAAACATGAGTTTTGAAATTCTGCCAGAAGATGTTTGATGGTAGTTTGGGCTATCTAAGTTGCTCAATTTGCTTTGAAACTTAACAGGAGTGAGAGGCATTACAAATTAGTAGTGCCCACCAATTTTGAGGTCAAATGGAGAAAGTGGCCAATGCAACTTTTATAAACCCTAGAAATGGGCAGAAACAGTTTTGGCTGGACTTTATCATGCTGTCTTGTTCTCCTTGATGCACCACTTTGTGTAGTGTCATAATTTGGGAATTTGAGCATGTCCACAAAATTTAATATCAAAAGGAGACACTTGGCAATGTAGAGTTGCTCAAATTTGGTTCTGGACAAAAAAGGTTTTGAGGCACTTTGATCAAGTTATACTATTCTCCAACTTGTGTCACTAGGCCTAGGTGAATTATTAGACCATCTGAGCATGTGTGCAAATTTTGAGATCATTTGGACATGTTTGGTAGTGCAAAATTGTTCAAACTTGGAAAAGGGCAAAAATGATTTTGAGAGGGTTTGGTAGGGCTATATTGTTCTCCATGACATGAGACTTTGTAGGATTCTCAAGTAGGTCATTTTGGACATGATAGAATTTACTTGGAATTTTTGGGGAATATTTCCTTTGTAAATATTTCAAAAGCTTGAAATGTCCAGAAATAGTTTTTGAGGGATTTGACCAATAATTTGAACATGACCATGTGTTGAAACTCTTATATATGGACAATATATGTCCACTGAGCTTGCCAAAATTTTCTCAAATATTTTTGAAACATTAAAATAATTTTAACCTATTAAAGACCATTTCTGGCCTTAAGAAAAAGCCTTTAAATAGTAAAATAACTTTTAAAATTATATTTTTGTGGTTTATGGGACCCCTATACCTAATAGGTTTCAAATATACTTTTTGAAAGATTTTTCACACCCTTAATTAAGTACTTGTAGTTCAAGTCTCAATTCAGGGGTTTTTGGAAAATCTAATTTAGAAAATTCTTTCTGGCCAAAATATTTTTGCAAGAAATTGTTTTTGTGTCCTACACACATGGCATGATCATTGGGCAAGGTTTTGGATCAAGGAGAATGAGTATAAGAGTTGGAGGATTTATTTGATTTTTAGAGCACTTGCAACAAACACACAAAAATCAGATCAAGCAAAGACCTAAACACTCAAAAGTTTTTTGTCAAACCACATTTTATCATGATTAATTAGCTTAAGTGTTGTGGCATGAAAATCAGGGTGTGACAATCCATGACAGATGTGAGATTGTTAATTAATGGTTAACTTAAGGTGGCTACTTAAACACACATCTGGGTGGATTGGTTGCGGGCACCTGGGGATATACCAGTGATGTCCTTTTGGTTCGCCACCCAGGCTCAAAGGGATCATAAGATTATTCATGCTAGAAAAATCCGTGTGCATCCACAAGCTATTATGGGCTCTATGTCAGGACCCCGATCCTAAGTCACACCGATCTAGCATGTAACACATCATATCACTTTGTGGCCTCACGCACGGTATCCCCCACGGGTGCCACCTTACCTGGCCCGGGACCGTTTGTGCCTTTTGGCTCATGTATATGATAGTGTCGCTAGCATCCATATGACAGAGAACCCGGGCCGACATGGCTAGTCGTGAACCCAAAGTGGCACTAACTTACAGGGATAGGCATACATGACCCAGCAACGAACATGTCAGTCATGAGCGAGTGAATCCGGGCTGTAGCAGCTGGGCTAACAGGACTCTGGAGAATCCGGGCTATAGCAGGCTAACAGGACTCCGGTAGACACCGCGTGACATTTCCCTGAAGGGATAGACACAGGAACGAAGAAGGACACATCCCGGCCAGCCTAAGTGTTCCGGAGCAGTAGCAAGTTACCATGGCTCAGTGGAAGCACTAGGAGACATTTCCTGGTAAGAGAGGCTACCAAGGATAAACAACTAGGTTGTCGGATCCCACACATACCAAGCATTTCAAATCATACACACAATATGCTCGATATGTGCAAATACAACATGGCATCACAGCAAAACTCTACAACTCAAAGTATCTATTCATTAGGCTCCGAAGAGCTAGATATTACAAACATGGGTCTGAGGACCCAGCATTCAAGTCATACAAGCAACAAGCACAAGCAGAAGCTTAACTTTGGGTTGAGAAGCCTGACTATCTACAAGACCCTGCCGAGGGCACAAGATCGTAACTGAGGTAACAAGCTAATCGTCGAAGTCCACGTGGAACTACTAGTGAGACTGAAGTCTCTCTACAAAAACATAAAATAAGCAAACATGAGTACAAATGTACCCAGCAAGACTTACATCAGAACTAGCTACATATGCATCAGTATCAATAAAGGGGTGGTGGAGTTTGACTGCAGCAAGCCAGCTTTGACTCGGTGGCTATCCTGAACTACAACTGCAAGTAACTCTTTTGAGGTGGCGCACACGAGTCCACATATTCACCAAACAATACACCACTATGGATCCGCTCCCTTCTCACTATGAGAACGCCATCCATAGCACTCACGCTTATCTTGCACATTTTAGAGTATCCCCTTTCACTTGTCCATGAACTGTACAGGCAAGCCAGATGTCCTTTACCACGGACACGGCTATTCTAATAGATGATGTTAACTCTGCAGGGGTGTACTTCTTCACACACGCACTCGCCACTTACCGCCATGTACACATCATGTATCTCGGCAACCTTCAAGTTGCCTGGCGAGGGTGTCGGCCACGACCTCACTAATCACACAAGTCTCTAGTCCAGGTTTATCACCTATTTGGGTTCCATTCGCAAGGAGATCCGGCCGGGGTGTCACTCACGGCCCCAAACGATGTGTATAGGGTTCCCAAGCCCACCAAACGGGAGACACTTGGTATACCGGCCACGGTGCCTAGTCTGTCCCAAGCCCACCTGTACCGGGTGCCACTTGGTAGACTACTAACACTACCTACAAACACCAGAAACTAGTTGCAACTCCTGGACAAAGATCAGGTTGATTAATAAGTCGAGAGAGCTTGGAGTTCCCAGACCCCAATGTGTGGTAGTAGCTGTTCATGGATCACAGACACAGAACTCGATTCCTGAGGACGGTTTCAATGAGACAACCCACCATGTACTCCTACATGGCCTCTCACCGCTACCTTACCAAATCATGTTCACACACTTAGCTCTCAATAGTAGGACATGTTCACCACATTCTAATTCATTCTCGATGAATTAGACCTGACTGAACTCTAAGAAGTGGCAGGCATGACAACAAGCATGAATGAGTAGGCACATTAGGGCTCAAACAACTCCTACTCATGCTAGTGGGTTTCATCTATTTACTATGGCAATGACAGGTCATGCAGAGAAAAGGGATTCAACTACCGCAGCATGTAACAATTGAATCGTTGTTGTCCTAATGCAGTAAAAGAGAGCAGGAGCGAGAGAGTAGGATTGTATCAGAATGAACAAGGGGGTTTTGCTTGCCTGGCACTTCTGAAGATAATATAGCTCTTCATTGGTGTCATCGAACTCATCGTTGGAACATCGTCTACTCAGATGGGACAATTACCGGCAAACAAGGAAGAACGCAATCAATGCAAGGATCAATATGATGCATGATCAGGACATGGCAAAATGAGTGTGTTGGGCTAATGCAACTACAACCAGCTGGGTTTGAGTCATTTTGAACCAAAGGTTCAATCCCAAACTCAACTTATGAATTTAAATAGCACCTTATCATGTTTTGCACTAAACAACAAGGTGAAGTTGCTTAAACATGCATGCAACCAGTACAGCTGGGAAGATTAGATTTTTCTGATCATTTTTCATATATAAAACTTTGCTTTTGGAGTTACAGATTAATTTCTATGATTTTTAGATGTTTAGAGCATTTTCTAGAATTTCCTAAATTGTTTTAATCCAGAAAATGGTTAACTGCGTCAGCATGACGTCGGGGTGACATCAGCAGGTCAAAGGCGCCAGCCCAGGTCAAACCTGACGGCTGGGGCCCACATGTCAGTGTCTAACTAATTAACCTAAGTTAATTAGCTCTAAACTAATACTAAACTAGACTAGTTAAATCCTTGGGCCCACATGTGAGTATTAACAGGGCTAATTAACTTTAGTTAGCGCTTAACCTAAATTAGTAGGGGCCTGGGCCCATTTGTCGGCGACCCAGGAGAGGTCAAAAAGGGGTCAAACCCGGGTCAGCGGGGTCAACCTCACCATCGACTCAACGCCGGCGAGTCCAGACACGGCGGAGGGCGTCGGAATCGAGCCACGGGGCACCAATTCGGGCGCCGTTTGTTGCTTCAAACGCACAGAGTGGCGCGCATCGAATGGTGGCGGTGGGAGGTGCTGGGGTGGCCGGAAGCGACGATGGCGATGAGCCGAGCGGCGGGCGGAGCTCGGGCGTCAATGGTTCTCCTGTTGCGGCATGCTAGCGGGCAAACGGATGCACTAGCGAGGAGCTACGAGGTGCGGTGAGTGCGTTAGCAACCAGCACATGACCAAATGGTCACCGGAGCTACGTCGGTGACGAGCTCAAGCGGTGGCAGGTGCGGGCGAGCAAGGTGCGGTCGCCATGGTGCACCAAAAGGCAAACGGGGAAGGGGGAGAGGGTCAACAACTCACGGCGAGTCGGACGAGCGGGTCGGCGAGGTCGGGGACGAGCCGGAGCGGGCGGTGCGGCGAACAGGATCTCCGGCGACGGGCGGTGAAGACGAGGTCGAGGAGGTGTATCCGGGGCATGCGAGCGCTCGGGGCTCGGCTAGTTCGACGAGGCGGATGACGGCGATGCTCGTGGACATGACGGGGTGACGAGGGGGAGGTGGTGGCTACGGGGCAACGGCGGTGAGTGAACAGCGACTACGGCCATGGCGGGGAGAGGGCGAGGGAGAGAGCCAGGTGGAAAATGAGGTGTCGCCTGGAACGGGACGACAGCTGGGCGGTCATCCACGCGTCCAGGAGCTCGGCGGCAAGCAGGAGGTGGTGGGGCGTGTGCTCGCGTGCGGTGGCCACGCGCGCGCTGTCCTCCTGGCGGGAGGTTGGTGATGACTAGCAGAGGCTAGTGGGCTGGGCCTTTGCTGGGCCGTGGTGGGGCGCCAGGTAAGTGGCCTCTGGCCTTTCTCTCTCTTTTCTAATTTTGTTTCTATTTTTCTATTATTTTCTCTGTTTTGATTTAGTAATAAAATACCAAACCATTTTGTAAAATGCTGAAAATATATGTGGGCACTTTTGAAATTATTTCCAACAGCCTTCAACTAGTTTCCAACAGCCTTGGCTCGTGCTCTAGTCATTGGTCGAAGTGGTGTCGTGGGAGACGTCGGTAGGTCCATGCGGATGACCTTGGGATGCTCCGCATCAGCTCCCCTCCCTTGGGAAAGATCCGACCTTGGATCGAATTCTTCATCACCATGGTAGGGCGAGAGATCCTTGACATTGAAGACGTCGCTCACGTTGTACTTGTTGCGCGGGAGGTCGATCTTGTAAGCATTGTTGTTGTAGCGTGCAAGAACCTTGAAGGGTCCATCCGCTCGTGGTAGAAGTTTGGACTTGCGTTCGTTGGGGAAGCGGTCCTTGCGAAGGTGTAGCCACACAAGATCTCCAATGTTGAATACCATGGGTTGCTTGTTGACGTTGAGCTTGGCCACGAGTCGTTGTACTTGGCGCTCGACGGTGTGCCTTGTGTCTTCATGTATCTTCTTGAGATAGTTCACTCGGGCACTCGCGTCCATATTGATGCGCTCTTGTAGTGGTAGAGGAAGAATGTCCAATGGGGACAATGGGTTGAAACCGTAGACGACCTCGAAGGGGGACTTGCTGGTAGTCGAGTGTCTTGCTCAGTTGTAGGCGTACTCGACGATAGGTAGGCACTCTTCCACTCCTTGTTGTTCTTCTTGATTAGCATGAAGTAGAGCGCAGAGTGTGCGGTTGGTCACCTCCGTTTGGCCGTTGGTTTGAGGATGGTAAGCCGTGGAGAAGAGTAGCTTCATTCCAAGCTTGGCGCATAAGGTTTTCGAAAGTAGCTTATGAACTTGACGTCGCGGTCCGAGACTATCATCTTTGGCACTCCATGTAGCTATAAGATTTCCCTACAAAAGAGATTGGCAACATGTGAAGCATCGTCTATCTTGTTGCAAGGAATGAAATGTGCCATCTTAGAGAATCGGTCCACAACACAAATACCGAATCCCTTCCATTTCTAGTTCTAGGCAATCCAAGCACAAAATCCATGCTAATATCTTCCCATGGTTGGAGCGGTATTGGAAGGGGCATATAGAGACCATGGGATTGAGCTTTAAAATTACCTTTGCGACATGTAGAGCATCGGTTGGTGAAGTGGTTGACATCGCGGAACATCTTGGGCCAAAAATAGTTCTTGGAGAGCGTAGCAAATGTCTTGTCACGTCCAAAATGTCCCATTAGTCCTCCTCCATGAGATTCTTGCAAAAGCAACAAACAAAGAGAAGACTCGGGGATGCATAGTTTGTTAGCTCTCATAAGATAACCATCTTTGATGTAATAGCGTTCCCAAGATGTATGTGTCAGCGTCCTGGGAATGGGGGGCCCCAGACTTGCATGCCTGCGGCCCGCTGCGTGGCTGAGCCAGCAGGATGTACGGCCCATCTTCACCAACAAGGCATCCAAGACCCTCGCGAGGGGCCAAGCCTCGCGAGGCGGATGACACGAGACCTCCTCCGGAGTGGCCTAGTCAGGCAGGCTCACGAGGAGCAGAGATATCAAGGTGAGGCGAACCTCACGAGGCTCTCGTGACGTGAGCCATGACGATCGACACCACGCGGGCGCCAGGCAGGCGCCAGCGCGCGCAGCGTCCTTGTTTCCTCTTTGATGCTAAGGAAACTAGCGCATGCGAGGAGTACCGAGGCATCAGGCAAAGGTTGCCATTTTTGTGCAACAAGACCAAGACCAGAAGGACGGCAAGACGAAGGTCATCGTGGAGCCCAAGATGGCATCACCACCAGAGCCTTTCACAGGCGCAGATCACCTTTTGTCAGGGTGGCTTTTACTTGCTGTCCCCCTTCAGATTAGCCCGCCGTTGTTGGCTCCCTTCCCGCTCAATATTTGGGAAGAGGACCAGGGCCTCTATAAGTAGGGCTAGCCACCACCATAGAAAAAGGAGTCAAGGATGAGAGGACGGCATCTTAGATCACTCTCTCACCCGCACAAGTTAGCCACGCACAAGAACACCTCAACCTCAGGAGGTTGTTCTTCCCCTTGTATGGTTCATCATCAGCCCAAGAGGCAATCCACCACCACACTGGAGTAGGGTGTTACACCACAACGGTGGCCTGAACCAGTATAAATCCTGTGTCCTTCTGTGTTGCGAGTTCATCGAGTTCGTCCGCGAGATCTTAGCAAGCTAGGGTGTAGATCGGTAGGAGGGGGAAGACTTCGCGTGCACCCCAGTGTTCGAACCTTAAGGGTTTGCCGGAACCCCACATCCGACATTTGGCGCGCCGGGTAGGGGTGCGCCGCGGCTTCCCCTCCGCCGATTTGCGCTCCGTCGCCACCACGCTTCGCCCACATGGCAGGCGCCCTACCGCCGACTCCGACGGTCAGCTTGACGACGGGGCCAGGGGCTCCGAGCTCTGGGCCCCGCCCCGCGGCGGGTGTAGTGGGCGCCCAAGTTCAGGCCGGAGATGCCGCCGCGCTACGACGGCGTGGCGGACCCGGCAACTTTCCTGCTGGCGTATGAGGAGGCCGTCCTCGAAGCCGGGGCGATGACAGGGTCATGGCCAACTGGCTTCCCATGGCCCTCGCCGGTGACCCACGCGCCTGGATGCTCAACCTTCCCAGATCCACGGTGGCATCTTGGGAGGAGCTCCGCGACCTTTTCACTGCTCGCTACATGGTGCCGGCGCACCATGCAGTTGTGGCCCTGCTGGGAGGCTCTCAAGCACTGCCGTCGGACGGCCACGCCAAGCCGTTCCTCTCCCAGATCGGGGTCACCTCCAGGCGCCCGGGGGCTCCGCCGGGTTGGGCTGCGCCAGAGGCGTCCTTACCTTCGGCTCAGAAGACCACCCCGACTCCACCACCGGCTCCGGAGTGCTTCCGATGCTCTGCACGGCCACCATCTGCAACGTGGCCATCACTAAGACCCTCATCGACGGTGGTGCCATCCTCAACTTGCTTTCCGTGGAAGCCTTCAACCTTCTCCACGTGCCACTCGAGCGGCTCGGCCTCAGTAAGCCCTTCTCAGGAGTGGGTGGTGGAGTTGCCTACTCCCTGGGACAGATTCGCCTCCCTGTCACCTTCGGCACACGCGACAACTACCGCACCGAGCTGGTGGACTTCGACATCGCTCGCATCGGCCTCCCATACAACGCCATCCTCGGGTACCCAACTCTCGCTCAGTTCATGTCGGTGAATCACCCGGCTTAGAACCTCATGAAGATGCCAGGGAGCAAGGGCTTCCTCACCATCAAGGGGGACACTAAGGAGGCCGTGACGGCGCTCAGGCTCACCTTCAAGACCGCGATAGCAGCACAACCCGCCGACACCGGTGCCCCCGTGGCCAGGGAGGCCGCGCCCACCAAGAAGAAGCAGATGTTCACCCAAGACAAGGCGGAAACCAAGCTGGTACCGGTTAGCGAGGACGGGCCTTCAGGAGCCACCTTTATCATAGGAGCCGGTCTTGGCCGGGAACAAGAAGAAGCTCTGGTGAGGTTCTTGCGCGCGAACAAGGAAATATTCACGTGGGAGCCAAATCAGCTGGTAGGGGTCCCAAGGGAGGTGATCCAGCATCATCTAAGGGTATTCCCCAATGTCCGCCCCGTGAAGCAATGAGCGAGACGGCAGTCCACTAAGAAGCAGGCCTTCATCATCCAAGAGACACGCAAGCTAGAAGCAGCAGGTGCCATCCGAGAGGTCCGGTACCCCGAATGGCTGGCGAACCCTGTCGTGGTGCCGAAAAAAGGCAGGCAGGAACGGATGTGCGTCAACTTCACCAATCTCAACAAAGCCTGCCCTCAAGACCCGTTCCCACTCCCGCGCGTCGAACAGATTGTTGACTCCACCACCGAGTGTGACTTGTTGTGCTTCCTGGATGCGCTCTTAGTGTATCATCAAATCAAGATGGCGGTAGAAGATGTGGAGAAGACGACCTTCCTGACACCATGTGGGGTGTACTGCTACACCTGCATGCCCTTCGGGCTGTGCAATGTGGGCGCGACATTTCAGCGGTTGATGCACATCACTCTGGGGTGGCAGCTCGGGAGGAACGCTGAGGCTTACGTCGATGACATAGTGGTCAAGTCTCTTGAGGCAAGGACATTGATTCAAGACTTGGAGGAGACCTTTGAGATCCTGCGCCAAGTGAACTTAAGGCTCAACCCGGAGAAGTGCGTGTTCGGTGTCCCCTCCAGCAAGCTGCTGGGATTCATTGTATCCCACAGGGGGATCGAGGCGAACCCGGAGAAGGTCAAGGCTATCGAGGACATGAGCCCGCCGAGGACCCTCAAGGAGATGCAGAAGCTAGCTAGGCGGGTGACCGCGTTAGGGCGTTTCATCTCCAAACTGGGAGAGAGCGCTGTCATGGTTCTAACTCTGACAGTGATGTAGGGGGGTGAGTATGGAGAGGCTAGATCCTAGCTATTGGGAAGTTGTTACACGCGAGGTTTACGAGTTCAGGCCCTTCTCGGAGGAAGTAATAGCCCTACGTCTCGGAGCCCGAAGGCGGTCGACTGGATTATGCGTGTATGGATTACAGGGGTGCCAACCCTTCCTACTGAGGAGGGGGGTGGCTTATATAGAGTTCACCGACCCCCTCCTGCCCTCAGTAATGCAGGGTTTTAAAGTACATTCAAGATGGGGCGTTACTGGTAACGCCTCTAATAAAGTGCTGTAATGACCATGAAGACTACTTAACAGCTGACCGTTTGCCTATGGAGTGTCTGTAGATCTCCTGGCAGTCGAGTGAATAGCTTCATGGTCGAGTGGTAGCTTCTTGGTGGAGTGTCTTCAACCCGTCGAGTGAAGCACCTTCAAGTCGATTGATGGGTGATTTCTCCCAGGGGTGTCCTAGAGTAGGACTCTTAGGTCAGGTCCGTGTCCCTACCCTAGGTACATGTCTTCATCATTAGCCCCCGAATGGATCGAGGTTAGAGTGGGGAAAGAGTTGGAGATCTTTCCGACTGGTTCTTCGGGCTATGTGAGCGCCTTGTTTCGGGACAATCGTCACGGATGACGTTGCCAACCTTTCTTGGTTGCCTTGATCCATTCCAGGCCTTCCGTCGAGTGAATTACTTTGTTTGTGCCATACCGAGTGCCGGCGCAATCGGGGTCTTCTGTTTTTAGCAAGTTGTTCTGCGGCCCGCGGATGTCGCGGGATTTGGATTTTGGGAAGCGCGCGGGACGGGAGCAGCCGCAGTAATCGGAAGCGATAAAGCGGAAGTTCCTCGATCTCCGCGTCGCCTTTTTCGCCACGTACTGCGCGCGCGTCTGTTGCGGGATTTGACTGGATGGCCTGGGCCTACTGGTCAGCCACTCGGGAGCGGCCCCTTATAAGTTGCCGGCTCGGGGTTTCCAAGCCGTGCGCTCTCTTCTTCCTCTCTCCCTTTGCCAGTCTCCCTGCTACCTCCGCTCTCACCCTAGCGCCGCGAGCCCGTGCGAGATCTCCCCGGCGACGATGGTGAAGGGCAAGACCACCGCTTTGGAGCGCGCGAAGAAGGCGGCGGCGGCAGGGAAAGGGAAGAGATCTGCTCGGGGCGGATCCTCCTCCAGGACCGCTCTGCCCGAAGGTTGGATCCAGGGCGACTGGATGCCCTCAGTGCTCCGGCAAGACGATCTTGATGACATGGTCGAGGGGGGGGCCATTCCCCACAAAGCTGCGCGTCTTCCGGAGGGAGAGATCGAACCTCAACCCCGTGACAGTGAGTGCGTGCTCCTAGCCACCCACATCGACCGAGGGTTTTCTCTGCCGCCCCATCCTTTCTTCCGGAGTTTCTTGAATTTCTTCGGAGCGCAGCTCCATCACTTTACCCCCAACTCCATAGTCTATCTTGCCGCGTTCATTTCCATGTGCGAGGCCTTCCTGGGTTGCCGTCCGCATTGGGGGCTTTTCAAGCATATTTTCACTTGCCGCTCTAAGTCGGTTAAAAAGGCCAAGTCGAGTGATGAAAAGACGCAAGTGATCCAGCTGTGCGGGGGCCTGGTGATCCAGACGAGGGGGAAGAGTTGTTTTCCCTCTATCACCTTCCCGGAGTCGGTCCGCGGCTGGCAGTCGACCTGGTTCTACTGCCAGGACCAGGCGACCCCCGGACAGTCGACTGGTCTTCCTCCTTTTTCCCTCGACCGAGCCGAGAAGCCTGTCTCTCTGAAAGTCGCGCCGGAGGAAAGGGCCCAGGTCAAGGTGTTGGCGGGTCGAGTGGTTGAACTTGTCCGTGAGGGGGTGACTGGGATGGACTTGTTAGAGGTCTTCCTCCAGAGGCGCATTCAACTGCTCCAGGCGCGAGACCACCCGATGTGGCTGTATTCTGGCCTTGACGACACCACTCCGATCCACCCGGAGGAGGTCACCGATGAGATGCTGGCGGGGTGGCTGTCAAGTATCACGGGGAACAAAGACAACCCCCGAGGAGCCAGAAGGGTGATTCCACTCGACAACTCATATGAAGTGGATCAGGTATGTCTTTGTGTCGGATATCTGGCCTTCTGTATTAGTCTTCTTTGTATAAGTCGACTGACTTTCGTCCTATCCGTTGTCCTCCAGGCTACCACTGAGATGTACTCGACGCCCAGCGGGGCACAAGGGTCGACCGAGGAAGGTGAGGGGAGCGGAGGCGAGAGCGGGGACGACCAGGTCGAGTGGGAATCCGACGGCGAGGGAGAGGAGGGCGACGACATCTTCTCCAGTGAGGAGGAGGAGGCTGAACTCTCCCGCACGGAGGGACGGTCCAAGCTCGCCCACGATCCAGCGCAGGAACGCGGCAAGGCGGCCGCTCCCGTTGGGCAGTCGTCGAAACGCCTCGGACTTCTTCTCCTCCGCCGACCGGGAAGGCTCCCAAGCACCCACGAACGGCGCCATCTAAGCCGCCCAAGGCCTTGCCCAAAATGAAGATAGCTGTTCCCACCATTTCGGGGTAACAACAATACTTGTTTTCCTTTGTCGACTGTGGACGGATCCTTGGTCGATTCACTGGGCCAACTGACTAACTTTCGAGATTTGCAGTGGTGCAACTTCTGAGGTCTCCGCCAGGAACGAGGACCAAGAGATGGAGGACGCTGTCACCTCCAACCCTGGTACGATCACTGCCGACCTGCTTACGAGTCGACTGAAGAAGGTGTTGGTCGATTGAATGTTTTCCTTGCAGCTCCTCCTCATGTTATCGACCTCCCGGACGACGACGACAACACACCACTGAGGGTGAAGAGGAAGAAGAAGGTGTTGGCTGGCAAGGCTCCGCAATCCACTCCCGCGCCTGAGGCTGCGGCTCGGGATGATGGCGAACCCACTCGGGCTTCCGTGACTTTCGCTGTTCCTTTGACGAGCGTACAACCTTCAACTTCGACTGCAGATCCGTCTTCGCTTTTTGCTGCGTACCCCGTCCCTGAGGACCAAGCGGCTGCTGCGAAGGAGGTTGTACGCCAAGCTGGAGTCATGATGGAACAGGTGAGAGTGGCTCGGGAGGCTTGCCAGGCGGCTTATGACGCAAGCTCGGCTCTTCAGAGCAATGTCCAGGTCAGTCGACTTCAACACTTGGTCTGTTTTGATATGTCCTTTGAAGAATCTCTTTTCCGAAGGTATTTAAGTTTGTACACCCGGTGGGTGTGTTTGCCAATTCTTGGACGAGTGGGGGCACGCTAAGTGCACCCACTGGGTGTAGTCCCCGAGACTACGGTCGACTGCTGGCAGTCGATTATAGTCTTTTTAAATTGAGTCGTAGTTGAGTTTCTTCGCTCTGTCTGATCGGGTCGTGCCGAATGGAACCTCGTCGACTGCGGGCAGTCGACGTCTTTTCTCTCTTTTTTTTACTGTGGGGGCACGCTAAGTGCACCCACTGGGTGTAGTCCCCGAGACTACTGTCGAATGTTTTGCTTCGGCTGTAGTCTTAGAAACTCTGTTATTGTCTCTTAACTGCTCGGAAGCAGCTTGTCTTGGACTCGACTTCAGGGAACGGTCGAGTGGGTTAGGAACCGGTGGGGGCACGCTAAGTGCACCCACTGGGTGTAGTCCCCGAGACTATGGTGGACTGCTGGCAGTCGACCGTAGTCTTAGTATTTACTGCCTTTGTTGCTTTTTCCTTTTTTACTGAAATTGTAACTCCTCCTCTTTGACTTCAGAAATCTTGTGATCTTGGAACCCGCTTGGCTGACTTGGAGAAGCAGCAAATTCAAATGAACCTTGATCTGGAGCTGGCCAGGACAGAGCTGCAGAATGTCAGAGACGGCGCCGCAGGTAAGACACCTTTGTCGACTGGTTGGTTTTTAGGCTTGAGAATCTTTTCGCTTTCTCCGACTCAATCGTCATTTTTTGCAGAAAAACTGAAAGAAGCTCTGGCAAAGAAGGACCAGGACTTGGCTG
The DNA here is from genome assembly GCF_003073215.2 of Triticum urartu. NCBI lineage: Eukaryota > Viridiplantae > Streptophyta > Magnoliopsida > Poales > Poaceae > Triticum > Triticum urartu. The sequence goes on along the minus strand of NC_053028.1, from coordinate 368,851,947 downwards.
CCGCCCGTAAGGAGGCTGATGACAAGACCGCTCTGGCCGCGCAGAAGCTGGCTTCGGTCGACCAATTGGAAGGGGAGAACACCAAGTTGAAGACCGCTCTGAAGGAAGCCAACAGGGAGTGTTCGCGTTGGAAGAAGGAGCACCTCACCCTGAGCGAGAAGCTGGAAGGCCTCGCTCGCGGGAGAAACGACCTGGAGAGCTACTTGGGGAGCCTCGCCAAGAAGTTGTACCTTAAGCTTGAAGGTGCGCATTCAGTTCCGACTGGTTTTTGAGTCGACTCATTCTATGAAAATTGTCTTATCCTTGAATCTTGTATGCAGAGCTTTGCCAGAATTTTGAAGAGGAGACCAGTCGAGTGGAGCCGAGCTTGGACCCTGTTAACTCTCTTGTGAAGGACGAGGCCGCAATGAACGTGCTCCGTCTGGAGTCTCATGTTGACAGCGTCGTGGATTACTTAGCTCGACTGAAGGTTGCCATGACGCGGATCGACTCGACACTTTGGCCGGAATCTACGCTCCAGAACGATCTCGAGTCTCTGATGACTCGACTCAATGGAATCTCTGACCGAGTGCAGGAGTGGAAGAAGTCTTCAGCTCGGTGTGGCGCTGACGTGGCTCTGTCCCTGGTCCGCGTCCATTGTAAGGAGGTGCGGGAGGAGAAGCTGGCCGCCATCCAAGTTGCCAACACGAGGAAGCACAACTTCCAGGACTTCATGGAGACATTTATTGCTGCTGCTACCCGCATCGCAGATGGGATCGACTTGGATGAGTTCGTGGCCCCTGCCAGTCCTCCTCCTCCTGAGGAATGAAAAAACTTGCCTCGGAATGCCGAGTGTATTTTGTAAACCGTTAAACTCTGCCTTAAATTTGCCTTGGAATGCCGAGTGGAAGTGTAACAGTTAAACTCTGCCGAGCCGGGGGCTCGAGTACTTTGACCTGAGGTTTCTAGGACCTTTTAGGCTTTATCCGTAATTGATTTGTCGTTGAATCTCTTTGTGGATGACCCATCGAGTGGGATTTGATCTTCACTCGAAGTAACTTTGTGTCTGTGGTGCAGCTCCGAAGGAGAAGGTGGCAGTCGACCTGCCCCTCGTCGCCCTTGGGACATGAGAAATGTTTTCACACTTAGGCGAGCGCTGGGCTACAGCTAAGTCTCCGAGCGGGAGGTTTTCTCTCGCTCGGTAGGATTTTAAACTTAGGCGAGTGCTGACTGCAGCTAAGTCTCTTCGTAGGAGAACTTAGGCGAGTGCTGGACTGCAGCTAAGCCTCCGAGTGGGAGGTTTGCTCTCCACTCGGTAGGATTTTTCAAACTTAGGCGAGTGCTGACTGCAGCTAAGTCTCTTCGTAGGAGAGCTTAGGCGAGTGCTGGACTGCAGCTAAGCCCCCGAGTGGGAGGATCGCTCTTCACTCGGTAGGATTTTTCAAACTTAGGCGAGTGCTGACTGCAGCTAAGTCTCTTCGTAGGAGAACTTAGGCGAGTGCTGGACTGCAGCTAAGCCCCCGAGTTGGAGGTTTGCTCTCCACTCGGTAGGATTTTTCAAACTTAGGCGAGTGCTGACTGCAGCTAAGTCCCTTCGTAGGAGGCCTTAGGCGAGTGCTGGACTGCAGCTAAGCCCCCGAGTGGGAGGTTTGCTCTCCACTCGGTAGGATTTTTCAAACTTAGGCGAGCGCCGGACTGCAGCTAAGTCTCTTAATGAGAGAACTTAGGCGGGTGCTGGACTGCAGCTAAGCCTCCCGAGTGGGAGGATCGCTCTCCACTCGGTAGGATTTTTTTGAAACTTAGGCGAGTGCCGAACTGCAGCTAAGTCTCTAAACGAGAGAACTTAGGCGAGTGCTGGACTGCAGCTAAGCCCCCGAGTGGGAGGATCGCTCTCCACTCGGTAGGATTTTTTGAAACTTAGGCGAGTGCCGGACTGCAGCTAAGTCTCTAAATGAGAGGACTTAGGCGAGTGCTGGACTGCAGCTAAGCCCCCGAGTGGGAGGATCGCTCTCCACTCGGTAGGATTTTTTGAACTTAGGCGAGACGGATTCGCAGCTAAGTCACCCACTGGGGGATTTCGTATGTAAACAAAAGTGACAACAATTAATGGAACACTCTTGCCTTTGATAAAAACGAACTGCGGGAATTTTTCTTATTACATCTCGTCCAAGATTGAGCTCAAGTGTAAAAGGGGCGGAGTAGTTCCGCATTCCAAGCTCGAGGCTCGTCGATCTGGCGATCAACATTGAAGAGGTGATACGCTCCATTGTGGAGGACTCTGGTGATGATGAAGGGGCCTTCCCAAGTAGGAGCAAGCTTGTGTGGTTTCTGTTGATCCACTCGGAGGACCAAATCTCCTTCTTGGAAGGCTCGACTCTTCACATGCCGGGCATGGAATCGACGCAAGTCTTGCTGATAAATGGTCGATCTGATCATGACCATCTCTCTTTCTTCTTCCAAGAGGTCTACTGCATCTTGCCGAGCCTGTTCTGCTTCATCTTCGGTGTAAAGCTCGAATCGGGGAGCGTTGTGAAGGAGATCACTTGGCAGAACGGCTTCGGCTCCATAAACAAGAAAGAATGGGGTTCTTCCAGTCGACCGGTTAGGGGTGGTCCTTAATCCCCACAGAACTGACGGAAGTTCGTTGACCCAGGCACCTGCTGCGTGCTTGAGATCACGCATTAGCCGAGGCTTTAGTCCTTTGAGGATCAGACCATTTTCTCTTTCAGCTTGTCCATTCGACTGGGGATGGGCGACTGACGCATAGTCGACACAAGTGCCTTGAGAGGCGCAAAAGGCTCTGAACTGGTCTGAATCGAAGTTTGACCCATTGTCAGTGATGATGCTATGCGGGACTCCATATCTGAATGTTAGTCCTCTGACGAAACTAATAGCAGTGCCAGCATCGAGGTTCTTTATGGGTTTAGCTTCAATCCACTTGGTAAACTTGTCGACTGCCACAAGCACATGGGTGAAACCGCTCCTGCCTGTTCTCAGAGGACCGACCATGTCCAGTCCCCAGACAGCGAAGGGCCAGACGAGTGGAATGGTCTTCAGGGCTGATGCGGGCTTGTGGGACATGTTGGAGTAGAACTGACACCCCTCACACTTGTCAACTATCTCCTTTGCCATTTCATTTGCTCTTGGCCAGTAAAATCCCGCCCGGTATGCTTTGGCCACAATGGTTCGGGAGGACGCATGTTGACCGCGGGTCCCCGAATGGATCTCATCAAGGATCATCTCACCTTCTTCCGGAGTTATGCACTTCTGACCGATTCCAGTCGCGCTTTCTCTGTACAACTGCCCCTTTATGACTGTGAAGGCCTTGGATCGGCGGACGATCTGTCGAGCCTCTTCCTCGTCCTCTGGAAGCTCTTTCCTTAGGATATACGCGATGTATGGTATCGTCCAGTCGGGAGTGATGGCCAAGACTTCCATGATCAGGTCGACCACAGCAGGAACTTCGACTTCAGTCGGATCTGTGGCACTTTTCGGTTGTGGGGCTTCTTCTGTGAAAGGATCCTCCTGGACTGACGGCGAGCGGATGTGCTTCAAAAACACATTGCTGGGAATGGCTTCTCTCTTGGAGCCTATCTTTGCTAGATCATCGGCTGCTTGATTTTTGAGTCGGGGGATGTGATGAAGCTCTAACCCCTTGAATTTCTTTTCTAGCTTTCTCACTGCATTGCAATAACCAGTCATAGCTGGACTTCTGACGTCCCACTCCTTCATCACCTGATTAACCACCAAATCTGAGTTGCCATAGACCATGAGGCGACGGACGCCGAGTGAAATGGCCATGCGCAACCCATACAAAAGTGCTTCATACTCTGCTTCATTGTTGGAGGAATCGAAGTGAATCTGGAGAACATATCTGAGCTTATCTCCTCGGGGGGAGACTAGAACTATCCCAGCATCGGAACCATTCAGCATCTTAGATCCGTCGAAAAACATGGTACAGTGCTCCGAGTGAACTTGAGTCGGAAGTTGCTGTTCAATCCACTCGGTGATGAAATCTGCGATTGCTTGGGACTTGATAGCCTTCTTTGCTTCAAACTTGATATCTAAGGGAAGGAGTTCAATCGCCCACTTGGCCACTCGACCAGTTGCATCTCTGTTATGCAGAATCTCTGACAGTGGGGCGTCGCTGACGACTGTAATGGAATGGTCAGAGAAGTAGTGTGCAACCTTCTTCGTGGTCATGTAAATCCCATATACAAGCTTCTGGTAGTGAGGGTATCTTTGTTTTGAAGGGGTCAAAACTTCAGACAGATAATAGACTGGGCGTTGAACTCTGAAGGCCTTTCCTTCTTCTTCCCGCTCGACCGTGAGTACTGTACTGACAACTTGTCCCGTGGCCGCAATGTACAGCAGCAGAGGCTCTTTACTGATTGGGGCAGCAAGCACCGGCTGGGTGGAGAGCAGAGCTTTGAGTTCTGCAAACGCTGCGTCAGCTTCCGGAGTCCACTCGAACTTGTCAGACTTCTTCATCAGTCGGTAGAGAGGCAACGCCTTTTCACCGAGACGAGAAATGAATCGACTTAAAGCGGCCAAGCAGCCTGTAAGCTTTTGGACATCGTGCACGCGTACAGGGCGCTTCATCCAGAGTATGGTGCAAATTTTCTCAGGATTGGCGTCGATCCCTCGTTCGGAAACGAGAAAACCGAGTAGCTTTCCGCCTGGAACTCCAAATGTGCACTTTGATGGATTGAGCTTGATATCATAACTCCTGAGGTTGGCAAAGGTTTCGGCAAGGTCAGCTCGCAGGTCGGAACCTTTGCGTGACTTGACCACAATATCATCCATGTATGCCTCCACATTCCGACTGATTTGAGTGAGTAAACACTTCTGAATCATTCTCATGAACGTGGCTCCGGCGTTTTTGAGGCCGAACGGCATAGTGACATAACAGAAGCATCCGAATGGGGTGATGAAAGCTGTTTTGATTTCGTCGGGTCCATACAGACGGATCTGATGGTACCCGGAATAAGCATCTAGAAAAGACAATCTCTCGCACCCCGCAGTCGAGTCGACTATTTGGTCGATGCGAGGGAGAGGAAAATGATCTTTTGGGCAGGCCCGATTGATATGTTTGAAATCAATGCACATGCGAAGAGACTTGTCCTTCTTGGGGACCATGACGACATTGGCGAGCCACTCGGAGTGGTAAATTTCTCGGATGAACTCTGCTGCTAAGAGCCGAGCCACCTCCTCGCCAATGGCTTGCTTCTTCTGGACGGCGGACCGTCGAAGATGTTCCTTCACAGGCTTGAATTTTGGGTCGACCCATAGACGGTGCTCAGCCAGCCCCCTGGGAACTCCAGGCATGTCGAAGGGTTTCCATGCGAAGATGTCCCAGTTCTCACGGAGGAGCTAGATGAGCGCTTCCTCCTATTTGGAGTCAAGCGTCGTTGAGATGTGAGTCGGGGCAGCATCGGGGTCGGTCGGGTGAATGTCGACTGTCTTTGTTTCACCGGACGATTGAAAAGCTGATTCTGAAGCAGGCTTCTTGGCTCGTAGCAATTCGCTTGGGTCGGCAGTCTTTTGGTACTCTTGCATCTCGACCACTGCCATCTGAGCATCTGCAATCTTTGAGCCCTTCTGAAAGCACTCTTCCGCCTTCTTCTGATTTCCTGTGACAGTGATCACACCTTTGGGGCCAGGCATCTTCAGTTTGAGGTACACGTAACATGGTCGGGCCATGAAGCGTGCGTAAGCTGGCCTGCCCAAAATGGCGTGATAAGCACTTTGGAAGTCCACGACCTCGAATGTCAACTTTTCCTTGCGGTAATTCTTTGAATCACCGAAAACCACATCTAGAGCGATCTGGCCGAGTGATTGGGCTTTCTTCCCAGGAATGACTCCATGGAAACTCATGTTACTGGTGCTGAGTCTGGACATCGGAATGCCCATTCCTTTCAATGTTTCAGCATACAGTATGTTCAGGCCACTGCCTCCATCCATCAGGACTTTAGTCAGTCGAGTGCCTTCAACAATTGGGTCGACCACCAAAGCTTGCCTCCCAGGGGTGGCAATGTGCGTCGGGTGATCAGACTGGTCGAATGTGATGGCAGTCTGGGACCACTTCAGGTAACTGGGTGTTGCCGGGGCAACCATGTTCACCTCTCGGTTAATGACTTTCAGTCGACTTTTGCTTTCGACATCGGCAAAAATCATCAGGGTGGAATTGACTTGGGGGTATCCATCGTCGCTGTCTTCCTTGTCCTTGACCCTGTCTGACTCTTTTTCCTTATCCTTGGACTGCTTCCCTTGGAACTGCTGGATCAGGAGTCGGCACTGTCGAGTGGTATGCTTCGGGTAAATAAAATTACCCTCTTCATCCTTCTTGGTGTGGATGTGACATGGCAGATCCAAAACATCATTTCCGTCTTGATCCTTGACTTTTTTGGGCTTCCAGGTGCCCTTGGGTTTTCCCTTGAAGTTTCCCTGGGCTACGGCCAGGGCCTCCCCAGGAGCGGCTGGCTCGGCCTTCCGCTTCTGCTTCCGACTGGAATTGCCTCCAGTTTCCTGGGCGACTGCTTTCTGCTTGCCACTCCGGAGTCGATCTTCGTCTTCTCCGTTAGCATACTTGGTGGCAATCTCCATCATCCGATTCAGAGACATTTCTCCAGTTCGACCGAACTTCAGATTCAACTCTCTGTATTTAACACCTTCCTTGAAGGCACAAACTGCTTGATGGTCCGGCACGTTTTCAACCGAGTGATGCAGCGTGATCCACCTCTGGATGTATTCCCTCAGAGTTTCATTCGGCTTCTGCACGCAAGACCGCAGCTCGGTTAGGCCCGCGGGTCGCTTGCATGTTCCTTCAAAGGTTGTGATAAACACTCGGGAGAGGTCCTCCCAAGTGTAAATGTTGCTGGGTGCTAACTGATTTAGCCATGCTCTGGCCGAGCCCTCTAACATGAGAGGCAAATGCTTCATGGCCACCTCGTCATTGCCACCGCCAATCTGTACAGCCACTCGGTAATCTTCGAGCCAGGTGTCAGGCTTAGATTCACCGGTGAACTTGCCGATTCCAGTCGCCAACCTGAAATTGGGAGGTATCACTGCGGCTCTGATGGCTCGACTGAAACACTCTGGTCCTGAAGCACGTACTCTGCTGCTGGCAGGCGCATCTCTGTTGTGGCCTTCTCGATGAGCTCTGTTCCTGTCAACCAAACCTTGAACGAGGATGGATCTCGCATCAAAGCCTGGGTCTCTGGGGTCGACTGGAATCCTCTGCCCAACACTATGAGGGCGCCTGCCATCTTGTCGTCGAGGCGCATATGACCCACTCCTCGGGGGAGGGGTTGGCACTCGGCGTCGATCATCATGGTCGAATCGGTGATCATACTGCTCATTCCTCCTGTACTGATCATGTTGGCCACCACGTCCCTCACGCCTCGGGGGCGATCTCGGGCTGTGAGCTGACTCGACTGTATCTGTTGCGACAGACCGACTGTGGATCCTATTTCGCGATTGTGAGACAGCGGAATTCTGGTCTCCCGCCGCCCGGAGCAATGCTCTGATCTGTAACAAGCCCCTGCCCGCCTCCGACTGGGAGGGCTGAATTGATTCTGCAATACGGGCCGCAGCGGCCAAATTCTGAACTGGGGTTCGGTATACCTGCGTCGGCGGGAAGAGCTGGCGTCGACTAGACTCGGGAGCCCGCCGACGCGCTTGCTCGTCGAGTGCTCGCTGAAGATTCTCCAATCGAGTGCGCTCGGCCAAGTTGGCCAAACGTGCGTCCTCCAAGGCCCGGGCCTCGGGGGTCTCTCCGATGATAGGAGTGCGGAGCGCGTCCATGTTCCGGCGGCGAAGCTCCTCTCGCTGCAACGACGTGAGAGGTTCGGGGAGATACTTGTCGTGGGGATGCGACGGATCGCCCCCACCCGCACCTCCATCAGTGCGAGGGAAACCAGGGGGACTGTGTGTTCCGTCGACCGCCAGAACCTCAGCCGCTGGATCGCTGCTGTCGCACTCGGATGCGGTCTCCACGGAGCCAGTCGACAAATCGAACAGGCCGTAGAGGGATTCGATGGCCGCGACTTGCGGGGCTGCCGATTGGCGGGCCACGGCGTGCCTCACGCACCGCTGAAGTCTTGACCGACCGGAGCGCTTGTGCTGGTGGGAGACAGGGCGGGGAGACGATACGGGGGCCGACCCATATTGGGTCGACGGTTGCCGCAGGAGGACGCCACGAACGCATGCGCGGAAATGTGTCGCACAGCGGGCGGGGAGCGCGTTGATGTCGAGCGGTGCCTCCTGGAGCCAGGCGGAGTCGTCGACGATGAAGGTGAGCGCGCCGAGACGGATCTCGCGGTCCTCCACCAAAACTCCGCAAGAAAACATGATCAAAGGGATCGAGAAAAATCACAACTTCTCCAACTAAGCGCTAAGATTCCTGCCCCACGGTGGGCGCCAACTGTCGTGGTTCTAACTCTGACAGTGATGTAGGGGGGTGAGTATGGAGAGGCTAGATCCTAGCTATTGGGAAGTTGTTACACGCGAGGTTTACGAGTTCAGGCCCTTCTCGGAGGAAGTAATAGCCCTACGTCTCGGAGCCCGGAGGCGGTCGACTGGATTATGCGTGTATGGATTACAGGGGTGCCAACCCTTCCTACTGAGGAGGGGGGTGGCTTATATAGAGTTCGCCGACCCCCTCCTGCCCTCAGTAATGCAGGGTTTTAAAGTACATTCAAGATGGGGCGTTACTGGTAACGCCTCTAATAAAGTGCTGTAATGACCATGAAGACTACTTAACAGCTGACCGTTTGCCTACGGAGTGACTGTAGATCTCCTGGCAGTCGAGTGAATAGCTTCATGGTCGAGTGGTAGCTTCTTGGTCGAGTGTCTTGAACCCGTCGAGTGAAGTACCTTCAAGTCGATTGATGGGTGATTTCTCCCAGGAGTGTCCTAGAGTAGGACTCTTAGGTCAGGTCCGTGTCCCTACCCTAGGTACATGTCTTCATCAGTCTGGTCGTTGGACACAAACGAAGTACACAAAGTTGCAATGGTTATAACTAAAGGTTTACGAGTTCAGGCCCTTCTCGGAGGAAGTAATAGCCCTACGTCTCGGAGCCCGGAGGCGGTCGACTGGATTATGCGTGTATGGATTACAGGGGTGCGAACCCTTCCTACTGAGGAGGGGGGTGGCTTATATAGAGTTCGCCGACCCCCTCCTGCCCTCAGTAATGCAGGGTTTTAAAGTACATTTAAGATGGGGCGTTACTGGTAACGCCTCTAATAAAGTGCTGTAATGACCATGAAGACTACTTAACAGCTGACCGTTTGCCTACGGAGTGACTGTAGATCTCCTGGCAGTCGAGTGAATAGCTTCATGGTCGAGTGGTAGCTTCTTGGTCGAGTGTCTTGAACCCGTCGAGTGAGTTCAAGTCGATTGAGGTGATTTCTCCCAGGGGTGTCCTAGAGTAGGACTCTTAGGTCAGGTCCGTGTCCCTACCCTAGGTACATGTCTTCATCATCATCAAGCGCCTTACCATTCTTTAAGCTCATGAAGAGGAAGGTCCCGTTAGAGTGGAACTCGGAGGCCGACCGGGCCTTCCAAGACCTCAAGAAATACCTTACTAGCCCCCAGTGATGGTGGCACCGTGGCCCCTCGAGCCTCTGGTGCTCTACCTTGCTGCCACCCCGTACTCCGCCAGCGCAGCGTTGGTGGCGGTTCAGGAGGAGCACCAAGTCAAGGGTGCGCCCCGCCAGGCCAAGGCTGAAGTAGCGCGGGGTCAGGAAGGTGCATCAAAGGCATCAGCGGTGGAAGGAAAGCTCAGCAGGGCGGCATCGCAGAAGCTCCTGAGGACACCAGGGTCTCAGGGACCCTTCCACCTCAGGATATGTCCCGATCTCCGCAGGACCCGAGCCTCGACAGCATGCCAGCCCTCATCGAACACCCGGTGTACTTTGTCAGCACCGTACTGCGAGATGCGAGAGCATGCTACCCCATGCGCCAGAAGCTCCTGCTCGCACTCCTGGTGGCCTCACAGAAGCTGCGACACTACTTCCAGGGCCACCCCATCAAGGTCGTCTCAGCCTACCCACTAGAAAGGATACTTAGGAGCTCTAACTCAGCCGGAAGGGTCACAGAGTGGAACATCGAGTTGCAAGCATTCCAGTTGGAGTTAAGCACCACCAGGGTCATCAAGGGGGCCGCACTCGCTGATTTTGTGGCAGACTAGACGGATGCCCCGACACTTGAATAAAGAGAAGACCGGTCCACCTCCCCAGGAAGTGAGGCTCCGGACGGTTGGGTCATGCATTTCGATGGCGCCTTCGCACACCAGGGCGCGGGGGCTGGAGCAGTGCTAATCTCACCCACCCAGGACAAGCTCTACTATGCCGTGCAACTCTGCTTTCAGCACGACGAGAAGGTCTCCAACAACATCGCGGAGTACAAAGGCCTCATAGCTGGCCTGAAGGCTATAGCGGCCCTAGGGGTGAAGCGCTTTACTGTCAGAGGCGACTCACAACTCCTCGTCAACTTCTCCAACAAGGTGTACGAGCCGAAGGACGAGCATATGGAGGCCTACCTCGCGGAGGTGCGCAAGATGGAGAAGCAGTTCTCGGGCCTGGAGCTACAACACGTACCCCGGGGCACCAATAAGGAAGCCGACGACATCGCCCGGAGAGCATCCAAGCGGCAACCGCCGGAGCCGGGCGTCTTTGAGGAGTGGCTCTTCAAGCCATCAGCTGCGCCACCTCTTTCAAGCATGACCCAGCCTCAGGAGGAGCTCCCCTAGCCTCCAGCCACGGGAGCCCCGACCTATGGACCGACATCCGGAGCTCGGCTGCTCTTGGCGCTCGAACCTCAGGAGGAATGCTGGACCAAGGAATTCAAGGAGTACTTAACGCACGGAATGTTGCCGAAAAAGGAAGAGGAGGCGGAGTGCGTGGCCCGGCAAGCCATGTCATACTGTATCCAAGATGGCGAGTTATATAGGAAACGACCGAACAATGTCACACTGTGCTGCATATCCAGCGACCAAGGAAGGGAGTTGCTGATTAACATACACGGCGGGGACTGCGGACACCACTCGTCATCACGGACCCTCGTCGGCAAGGTGTTCCGCAGTGGAATCTACTGGCCTACAGCACTCAACGACGCAGACGAGCTGGTGAAGTCTTGCGAAGCCTACCAATTCCATGCCAAGCAAATCCATCAACCAGCTCAGGGCCTTCAAACTATCCCGCATACATGGCTGTTCACGGTCTGGGGGCTGGATATCCTAGGCCGTTCCCTCGGGCGCCAGGGGGCTACCATTACCTCTACGTCGCCATCGACAAGTTCACCAAGTGGGCGGAAGTGGAAGCCGTCCGTACCATCCCAGCCGGCTCTGTTGTCAAGTTCATCAAGGGCCTCGTGAGCCGCTTCGGGGTCCGCAACCGCATCATCACAGATAACGGTTCGCAGTTTACTAGCAACCTCTTCAAAACCTACTTTGCTAATGTTGGAACGCAGATCTGCTACGCTTCGGTGGCCCACCCCAGGAGCAATGGCCAGGCAGAACGTGCTAACGCAGAGGTCCTGAGGGGCCTTGAGGGAGTCTTGGATTAGGGGGTCTCCGGAAAGCCGGACTATATCCTTTGGCCGGACTGTTGGACTATGAAGATACCAGATTGAAGACTTTGTCTCGTGTCCGGATGGGACTCTACTTGGCATGGAAGGCAAGCTTGGCAATACGGATATGTATATCTCCTCCTTTGTAACCGAAATTGTGTAACCCTAGCCCTTTCCGGTGTCTATATAACCCGGAGGGTTTTAGTCCGTAGGACAACATACAATCATACCATAGGCTAGCTTCTAGGGTTTAGCCTCTCCGATCTCGTGGTAGATCAACTCTTGTAATAACCATATCATCAAGAATAAATCAAACACGACGTAGGGTTTTACCTCCATCAAGAGGGCCCGAACCTGGGTAAAACATCGTGTCCCCTGCCTCCTGTTACCATCCGCCTTAGACGCATAGTTCGGGACCCCCTACCCGAGATCCACCGGTTTTGACACCGACAGGCCTCAAGACCAGGACCTTCAAGAAGAAGCTGGAGGCCTACGGCAGGGGCTGGCACGATGAGCTCCAGTCCGTACTATGGTCCATCCGGACCACCGCCACCAAGCCAACGGGAGAGACTCCATTCTGCCTCATCTACGGAGCCGAAGCAGTCCTCCCTCACGAGGTCAAGCATCTGTCCGCATGGGTCCTGGCGTTTGACGAAACGCAGCAGGACGCCACGCGGGGGATGGACCTCGTGTTAGTGGAGGAACATCGCCGCGGAGCTGCGCTGCGGGCGGCGAGGTACCAGCAAGCACTGCGGCGATACCACTGCCGCAACATCTGCTCCAGGACACTCGAGACAGGAGACCTAGTCCTGAGGCGGGTCCTCTCCAGGGAAGGGCGGCATCAGCTTTCACCAATGTGGGAGGGCCCGTTAAAGGTCGTCCACATCTCCAGGCCTGGCGTCGTGCGCCTGGAGACACAAGACGGAGTACCAGTCCAAAATGCCTGGAACATGCAGCACCTCCGGAGGTTTTACCCATAAAGCAAGGCCCAGAGCCTGAGAAGCAAGGCCCAGAGCCTGAGAAGCAAGGCCCAGAGCCTGAGAAGAAAGGCCTAGAGCCTGTGAAGAAGGCCCGGTGCCTGTGAGGAATCGCCGCCCGTGACACTCTCACGTAATAATGAGTTGGGGCTGTACATGCCCCGGAGTCTCAGGGTTGCCGGCCTCAGGCCCTGGGGCTCCCGCCCACGCCTAGTGGACAGCACTTAGCTCCGCGCCGGTGAGAACACTTGAAGACTAGATTTTGTGCCGGACGTGGCTTTTCATTTTCTTTCCGTATTTGGATCCCTTTTCCTTAATCGAAATTTGCTTTTTGCATTCCTTGCTAAGTTGACCCTCTCACTTCTCGCTGCATTTTCCGGCTCGGGTTACCTCGTGTTCTCTCTCTCTCCCATGCCTCACGAGGGGGCTGGGCAGGTGCCCTCGTGAGCATTTTCTCCCTTCTCTGCCTTCTCGCGAGCCACCCTCGTTCGAGCCCAAAAGCTGGCATGCCTCTCCTAGTCCGTGCCCCTCGAGTACCGCAATACAAGGCACCAGGCCAGGACCAGGGCGAATGACAAATCTTTTAAAAGCAATTCCTAACGAGCTTTCGTAGTTCCCCAGCAGGTGCAGGCCACCAAGGCAAGATGGGCACGATGAAATGAGCACCTCATGAGGAAGAGGGCGTCCCGAATATACCAGGTTAAGTCATCTTTGCACGAAATAACGACACAACATGCACGGTGCCACAATCGAGGAACCATAGTTCAATACACGCCCCCCTAGGCCCAAACCGGTTACATTCTTGATGCAGGAAAAAGAGTAAAACAAAAGCAGCGTCACAACAATCTGCGGAGGTAGGCCCCTAGCGGCACCTCGAACCTAGTCGGATCCTTCTTCGCGCTTCACGGGGGCGCGGTGACGGGATGACTCACTACCGCCTCCAAAGCGGGCGCAGCGGCGCGGCGGCTGGCCGTGGCCACTGCTGCTGGAGCTGTCACTGTAGGAAGAGCCGCCGTAGAGGGACACGACGCAGCCGCCCCCGAGGGCAGGTTCGCCCCCATCCTCATCGCGACCGTCCCCGAGGCCGAGCACCTCCTCACCGTCGTTCGCCTCGGGGCAGCACCCCGCGCGGCGACCATCTTCCCCAAACACCCTCACGTATAGGGTCGATTCGCCGTCGTACTTGAAGTGGAGGGCGCACCGTCGACCCAAGCTGCGTGCGCGGGCGAACGTCTGCCAACCACGGGCCAGGGCTATGTTGCCCATGGCGGAAGTCACGACTGCAACCCAAGAGGCCTTGCTGCAGCAACCATCCGCCTGCAGCCAGAGTCCGCCTGGACCGGAGGCCGGTAGCTCGTTGGCGAAGAAGCGCAGAAGTTGGAGCCAGTTGCCGGTCGGGTTCTCCGAGCAGACGACAAACTCCCGTGACACTTCCACCGTGTGGAAGCGTGGACGGGGGGGCGCCACCAAAGCACGCATCCCCTCGTCAGCTGGATCGTCGTGGCTGGGATGACCCGCTCTGCGTGCCGTGGCGCCGCTCCGACACTAGGCCGCGACAGGGGACGCGGTGTGCTTGCGCGGATGGCCACGTCCGCGGTTGGGTGCCAGCGAGCCGGGTCCCTCGCGAGGGGCCTTTCCCTTCTTGGCGGCAGAGAACTTCCTTCGTGGCGCCATTTGTGGCACAGTGATCAACGAAGCGAGGAAGAAGAAGCTAGGATTGGAGCGAAAAAGAAGAAGCAGCAAGGAAGGAAGAGATGGGCGACGGGGGCTCCGCCCCCTCCCCATTTATAGCAAAAGAAGGCCAACCGACACCCCCACGACTGCAGGTAATGATGGTTTCCCTTGCATGTCGCAGGGACTCGTCAAGTCATGTGGTCGCCGAGGCAGCGTGGGGAAGCGGAGACGCCCACGTCCAATCAACCACCACGCGTCAATCGAAGCCGCAGGCTTTTGGGGCCCGCGGCGCTCCGTACATGGCCCTTGGCTTCGCCACGAAGCCAAGCCCGAGTGCACCTTGGGCCCGGGGGCTATTGTGAGGATCCTGGGAACGGGGGTCCCCATACTTGCCTACCTGCGGACCGCTGCATGGCTGAGCCAGCAGACCATACGGCCCATCTTCACCAACAAGGCACCCAAGACCATCACGAGGGGCCAAGCCTCGTGAGGTGGACGACACGAGACCTCCTCCGGAGCGGCCTAGTCAGGCAGACTCACGAGGAGCGGAGATATCAAGGCGAGGCGAACTCGCGAGGCTCTCGTGATGTGAGCCATGACGATCGACACCAGGCGGGCGCCAGCGCGCGTAGCGTCCTTGTTTCCTCTTTGATGCTAAGGAAACTACCGCAGGCGAGGAGTACCGAGGCATCAGGCAAAGGTTGCCATTTTGGTGCAACAAGACCAAGACCAGAAGGACGGCAAGACGGAGGTCATCGTGGATCCCAAGACGGCGTCACCAGCAGAGCCTCTCGTAGGCGCAGACCACCTTTTGTAAGGGTGGCTTGTACTAGTTGTCCCCTTCAAATTAGCTCGCCGTTGTTGGCTCCCTTCCCGCTCAATATTTGGGAAGAGGACCAGGGCCTCTATAAGTAGGGCTTGCCACCACCATAGAAAAAGGAGGCGAGGACGAGAGGACGGCATCTTAGATCACTCCCTCACACGCACAAATTAGCCACGCACAACAACACCTCAACCTCAGGAGGCTGTTCTTCCCCTTGTATGGTTCATCATCAGCCCAAGAGGCAATCCACCACCACAATGGAGTAGGGTGTTACACCACAACGGTGGCCCGAACCAGTATAAATCATGTGTCCTTTTGTGTTGCGAGTTCGTCGATTTCGTCCGCGAGATCTTAGCGAGCTAGATGTCGTGGTTCTAAGTCTGACAGTAGAATGGGGGTAGGGATGTAGAGGCAAGATCCTAGCTATGGAGGAGTTGTATACGCGAGTTTTACGAGTTCATGCCCTTCTCGGAGGAAGTAACAGCCCTACGTCTTGGAGCCCGGAGGCGGTCGACTGGATTATATGCGTGTGTGTTACAAGGGGTGCGAACCCTTGTCCCTGAGGAGGGGGGTGGCTTATATAGAGTTCGCCAGACCCCTCCCGCCCTCAGTTACAAAGGGTTTAAGGTACATAAAGATGGGGACGTTACTGGTAACGCCTGCAATAAAGATACATAATGACCATTAAAGCTATGACTTAATTCCCGACCGTTGCAGAGTGGAGTGAGTCTAGGTCTTCTGGTAGTCGAGTGATTGTCCATACGGTCGAGTGTCCTCGAGACTGTCGAGTGGAACATAGCTTCACGGTCGAGTGGATGATGATTTTTCTTTGAATGCTTCTGGTTCTTTTAGAGATGTCCTTGGGGAGGGTATCTTGGACAGATCCATGACCCTACCCTAGGTATATAGCTTCATCATTAGCCCCAGAATGGATCAGGGTTTGAGTGAGGAAGGAGTTGAGAACACTTCCGACTCATTTTTTGTGCTATGAGTATATCTTGTTCTGGACCGATGAACTGAGGTGACGACACCAACTTCTTTTTCAGTCGCCTTGATCCATTCTTAGTTTTTGTCGAGTGAACTTTTACTGAAGAGTTCTGAGTTATGATGTGGAGGATGTCTTCCGTGTGATAAGTTGTTCTGCTGTCTACCGATTTCGCGGGATTCGAATTTTGGGAAGTGCGCTGGACGGGGGAGGCCATGGTAATCAGGACAGATTAGGCAGGTCGCCTCAATCCCCGCGCCACCTTTTTTGCCATGTATCGCGCGCGCGACTATTGCGGGATTTGATAAGATCGTCCGGGCCTACAAGCCAGTCACTCGGAAGTGTCCTTATAAAAGGCACCGGACCGGGCTTTTGAATAGTGCGCCCTCATTCTCCTTCTTCTTCCTCAGATTTCTCCGCTCGGACTCGATTCGCTGCCATGGGAAAGGAGAAGATGGTGGCGTTGGAGCGTGCAAAGAAGGCGACGGCGAAGGCGAAAGGAAAGAGGACCAGTCGGGGTGGATCCTCGTCAAGGTCCGGCCTGCCACGAGGCTGGATCTAGGGCGACTGGATCCGCTCGACGATCAGCCAAGACGACATCGATGATCTGGTTGAGGGGGGACTGATCCCCCACGAATCGGCGCGGCTCCCGGGGAACGAGATCGAGCCGCGGCCGTAGGAGGGTGAGTGATTTCTCCTCGCCACTCATGTCGACCGCGGGTTTTATTTGCCTCCCCACCCTTTCTTTTGTGGTTTTTTGAACTTCTTCGGGGCTCAACTCCACCACTTTACTCCAAACACCATCGTGTACCTTGCTGCATTCGTGTCAATGTGCGAGAATTTCTTGGGTTGCCGACCGCACTGGGGTCTCTTCAAGCACATATTCACATGTCGCTCCCAGACGGTCAAGAAGGCCAACCCGAGTGACAAGAGGACGCATGTGATACAGATGTGCGGGGGCCTTGGAATTCAAATGAGGAACAAGAGCACCTTCCCAGCTATGATCCTTCCCGACTCGGTCCGGGGCTAGGAGTCGACCTGGTTTTACTGCAAGGATCAGTCGACCCCGGGTCAGTCGACTGGGCTTCCCCCCTTTTCCCTAGATCGAGTGGAGAAGCCCTCCTCGTTGAGGGTGATCCTGGAAGAGAAGGCGCAGGTGAAGGTGTTGGTCAAGGGGGTCGTCCAACTTGTCCGCGATGGAGTGACTGGTATGGACCTGCTGGAGGTCTTTCTCAGTCGATGCATCGAACCACTCCAAGCCCGTGACCATCCGATGTGGATGTACTCAGGACTCAAGGATTCCACTCGGATCCATCAGGAGGACGTCAGTGAGGACACGGTGGAGAAGTGGCTGAGAGGAATCACCGGCAACAAAGATAATCCCTGGGGGTCTAGGAGGGTGATTCCATTCGACCATTTGCGCCAGCCGGAACATGTATGATTCTGCATTGTCGAGTGTCTTCTTGATTCACTATGTAACATCTTGTTGACGGTCGATTGTATTTCTTTTGTTCATTGTCTTTTCAGGCTCTTATTGATATGTACTCGATGCCCAATGGAGTGCTGGAGCAAAATGTCGAGGAAGGGGCGAGCGGGGGAGAGAGTGGCGAGTGGCACTCGGATGTAGAGGAGGACGAGGAGAGTGACGACTCGAGTGATGAAGAAGAGATCGACTCGCCTCCTCGCATAGAGAGGAGGTCCAAGCACGCTCACGACCCAGCGAGCACCCCTGACCTGGCGGCCGCACCAACCGGGCATTGTTCGAAGCGCCCTCGAACGTCTTCTCCGGTGCCAACTGAGAAGGTATCGTAACAGCTCAAGACTGCGCCGCCTCCTGCGCCGAAAGCGTCGAAGGCCACATCCTCCAAACCACCGATGGCTTTGCCCAGGATCAAAGTGACCATCCCCACCATCTCCGGGTAATTATCTGACCCGATCTTTTGGTTGACTCGAGCAACAGAACATAACCGACTGAATGTTGACATTTGCAGTGCTGCTACATCTAGAACTTCTTCCTACCAATACCGAGACGAGGAAATGGAAGACGTGGTTACCTCCAACCCAGGTAAAACTCTCATGATCTTGTTCTTGATTACTTGGTCGATTAAATTCTGGCGATTCACTTGGGGTCGACTGATTTATCTGCAGCCCCACCCAACGTCATCGAGCTTCCGGATGATGAAGAAGATGTGGCCCCTAGGCCCAAAAAGAACAAAAAAGTAGCAGCTGGCAAGACGTCTCAGCAGGGACCGATGACAACACCACTCGTCCGGTAATCTGAAGACGCGGGTGGGCCCTCTGTAACTTTTGCTGTCCCATTGTCGAGTGAGCGCCCTGCACCGTCGATTGTACCGGTGTTTCCTTCAGTCGTCCAACCTCATGCTTCAGAGCTCCAAGCTGCCGCACCTGGGTCGTCTGCCCCCTTCTTCACCAACTACCATGTTCCGGAAAACCAGTCGGACGCAGCTGCGGAGGCCATCCGTCAGGCTAATGTGATGATGGAGCGGATGAAGACGGTGCACGAGAACAGCCAGGCTGCTTACGATGCCAGCACGGCTCTTCGGGCCAATGTCCGGGTAAGTAGGCTTTCGATTGACCTTGTTCTATTAGGATATGCTCACGGTCATCGTGATCGAGTCGGTGATCATACTGCTCACGGTTTCTGTACTGATCTCGTTGCTCTCCATGTCCCTGACGCCTCGGGGGTGATCTTGGGCTGTGAGCCGACTGGACTGTGTCTGCAACCATGGATCTGCTATGAATCCTATTCCGCGACTGAGATACTACTGTATTCTGCTCTCCCGCGGCTCGGAGCAAGGCCCGGATCTACACCAAACCTCGACCAACTTCTGACTAGGAAGGTTGAATTGACTCCGCTATTTGGGTCGTAGCTGTGAGATTTTGGATTGGAGTTCGGTATACCTGAGTCGGAGGTGGAAAAAGTTGACGTCGACTAGATTCGGGAGCATGCTGCCGAGCACGCTCGTCGAGTGCGCGCTGGAGGTTCTCTAGTCGAGTGCGCTCAACCAAGTTGGCCAGGCGTGCCTCCTCCAAGGCCTGGGCCTCAGGGGTTTCTCCAACGATAGGAGTGTGAAGTGCATCCATGTTCTGGTGGCGAAGTTCCTCCCTCCTCTGTGAAGAGAGGGGTTCGGGTCGGTACTCTTCGTGGACACGCGACGGATCGCCGCCAGCATCGCCTCCGTCCTCACGGGTGAAGCCAGGAGGACTACGTGGTCCATTGACCATCAAAACTTCCGCCACAGGGTCGCTGATGTCGCACTCGGATGCAGTCTCTATGGAACCAGTTGACAGGTCAAACAGGCCGTAGAGACTTTCGTCAGGCTCGATTGCCGTGACCTGGGGGTGGCCGATTGGCGAGCCATCGCGTACCTCACCCACCGCTGAAGCCTCGACCGACCGAAATGTTTGCCCCGGCGGGCTGCAGGGAGGGAGGGAGGCACGGGAACCCACCGATACTGAGTCGACGGCTGCCGTAGGAGGACGCCACGGACGCACGCGCAAAAATGCGTTGCTCCGCGGACGGGGAGCGCCTCGACGTCGAGTGGTGCTTCCTGGAGCCAAGCGGAGTCGTCGGCGATGAACACGAGCGCACCGAGACGATCTCGTGGCCCTTGGCCAAACCTCCGCCTAAAACCATGTTGATGGGGATCGGAAAAATCACAACTTCTCCAACAAGTCGCTAAGACACCTGCCCCATGGTGGGCGCCAACTGTCATGGTTCTAATTCTGACAGTAGAATGGGGGTAGGGATGTAGAGGCAAGATCCTAGCTATGGAGGAGTTGTACACGCGAGTTTTACGAGTTTAGGCCCTTCTCATAGGAAGTAACAGCCCTACGTCTCGGAGCCTCGACTGGATTATATGCGTGTGTGTTACAAGGGGTGCGAACCCTTGTCCCTGAGGAGGGGGGTGGCTTATATAGAGTTTGCCAGACCCCTCCCGTCCTCAGTTACAAAGGGTTTAAGGTACATAAAGATGGGGACGTTACTGGTAACGCCTGCAATAAAGATACATAATGACCATTAAAGCTATGACTTAATTCCTGACCGTTGCAGAGTGGAGTGACTCTAGGTCTTCTGGTAGTCGAGTGATTGTCCATACGGTCGAGTGTCCTCGAGACTGTCGAGTGGAACATAGCTTCATGGTCGAGTGGATGATGATTTTTCTTTGAATGCTTCTGGTTCTTTTAGAGATGTCCTTGGGGAGGGTATCTTGGACAGATCCATGACCCTACCCTAGGTACATAGCTTCATCACTAGGGCGTAGATCGGTAGGAGGGAAAGACTTCGCGCGCACCCCAGTGTTCGAACCTTAAGGGTTTGCCGGAACCCCACATCCAACAGTATGCGTCAAACATTTGGCATAAGGAATAGAAAAAGTAGGATCATGCGCATAGAAGTCTTTTATGTGCTCAAAGCCAATGACATCCCATTCAAGTTTAGTAACAAGCATGCATATGTGGGAAAGAGCGTCCGCCACAACATTTTCCTTACCTTTAATGTACTTGATGATATAAGTAAAAGACTCAATGAATTCACTCCATTTAGCATGAAACTAGTTCAACTTAGTTTGACCCTTAAGGTATTTAAGCGTTTCATGATCGGTATGAATGATAAATTCATGAGGGCGAAGATAATGTTCCCATTCATGCCAAACTCGCACTAAAGCATATAGTCTTTGTCATAGATGGGGTAATTGAGTTGCGCTCCGGAAAGTTTCTCACTAAAGTAAGCCATGGGGCGCTTCTCTTGCATTAACACACCTCCTACGCCATTAACACTAGCATCACAATGAATCTCAAAGGGTTTGTCAAAGTTGGGTAATGCAAGCACGGGAGCGTGAGTAAGCAAATTCTTAAGCTCATTGAATGTGGTATCTTGGAATGGTCCCCAAACAAAGGGTGCATTCTTCTTACTCAAAGCATGCGAAGGTGAAGCAATGGTGCTAAAGTCCTTCAGAAATCTACGGTAGAAACCGGCTAAACCAAGGAAGCTACGCACTTGTTGCAAGTTGGTTGGTTGTGGCAAAGTTTTAATAGCATTAATCTTAGATTCATCAACATGAACA
Source organism: Triticum urartu (assembly GCF_003073215.2). Taxonomy (NCBI): domain Eukaryota; kingdom Viridiplantae; phylum Streptophyta; class Magnoliopsida; order Poales; family Poaceae; genus Triticum; species Triticum urartu. The sequence goes on along the minus strand of NC_053028.1, from coordinate 368,830,850 downwards.
CCCTTAAAACATACTAGAAAACCCAAGAAAACTAGCTTATCAACGCCAAAGAGACATTTTTCCATATTAGCATAGAGACGCTCTTTTCGAAGAGTTTGTAGCACGGTGCGAAGGTGGGTGACATGCTCTTTGAGAGATTTGCTGCAAACAAGGATATCGTCAAAATAGACCACAACAAACTCACCAATGTAAGGGCGAAACACATAATGCATAAGACGCATGAAAGTACCGGGTGCTTCCGATAAACCCGTAGGCAAAACTAACCACTCATACAAACCAAACTTTGTTTTGAAAGCAGTTTTCCATTCATCACCATCTTGTATGCGTATTTGATAGTAACCACTTTTAAGATCGATTTTGGAAAAAATAGTGGCACCGCTAAGCTCATCTAGCATATCATCAAGGCATCGAATGGGGTACCTATATCGAACAGTGATAGCATTGATGGGTCTACAACCGGAGCACATGCGAAAGCTACCATCTCTTTTTGGTACAAGAATGACCGGTATGGCACAAGGACTCAAACTTTCACGCACATGTCCATGGTCCATGAGATATTTTACTTGCCTTTGTATTTCTTTGGTTTCTTCGGGGTTGGCGCGGTAGGGGGCCTTGTTAGGAAGGGGAGCTCCGGGGATGAGGCCAATTTGGTGCTCAATGCCTCGTAGCGGAGGTAGACCCGGAGGTAGCTCGTCGGGGAAAACTTCTTGGAATTCCAGCAAAAGTGAAGACAACACTAAAGGTAGAGTGTGAGAGGTGTTAGCTTTTGGTGCCTCGTCCTTGCACAAAAGGACATAGTGTAGGACACTTGATGGGTTCTCACAGACTTCTCTTATCTCACTTTTGGTGGCAAATAGAACTAAGTTCTTATTTTCGCTCATCATGAAGGCAGTCGATTTGGGCCTGTGGAGCTCACTTTCTTTTTGGTGGTTAGCTCTCTCACTATTCTCTCCACGATGGGTGGCTTGCTTGTCGGCGATCACTTGGCTTGGAGACATAGGGCGAAGTACGTACTCCTTTCCTTTCATCTTGAATATATAGTGATTCGTTTAGCCGTTGTGGATGACACCTCTATCAAATTGCCATGGCCATCCGAGAAGAAGGTGGCAAACGGTCATTGGAATGACATCACACTCCAAAGTGTCTTCGTAAGCTCCGATTTTGAAGGAGACTTGCACTCTATGCTCGACTTGGATGGTGCCAGAGTCGCTTAGCCATTGAACTTTGTAGGGGTGCGGGTGCTTCATCTTGACCAACTGGAGCTTGGAGAAAAGTTCTTAACTTGCTAAGTTATGGCAACTCCCTCCATCGATGATGACCTTGACGGACCTTCCATTGATGTCGGCCTTGGTATGAAAGATATGGCATCTTTGGTCTTCTTCTTGTTGATGGTGAAGAGTCAAGACCTTGGAGACCACGAGAGCGGGACTTGAATTTTTGTCACAAAAGACTTGTGCACAAGAGCTATCGAGACCGATGTGACATATCTCCTTAGTGATATTCAGTCATCGAGGGAACCGCTATGTTCACAGTTGCGGTGGCTGCGGAGTCCACTGAGTCCACGGTCGGCCTGGTGGCCGATGCTGTTGCCGTGTGACGAACCAGGGCCGGCACCATCTACCTTGACATAAGGGCCGAAGGGGCCTCAACTGCTCTCGCATGCACTGGCTCTACAATCGAAGGAGCAAGCTAACCCAACGTCGATCCTTCCATGCAGTACACCATCCATGCATGCATTTCCATGTAGTATACCAACGTGGGTGTGTGCACCCAGGCACGCGAGGCTGCTTGCCAGCTCACCACTAGAAGCGTGAGACATCACAGTACTTGCGAACAGAATTGACATAAACGAAGGATCTACCGTAGTAGTGGGAACTGCAGCAATAGCAGGCGCTGAGTGGGTCCCCTGGTGTATCAATTCTGTTGATCGTTTGAGGAATCCTCGTGACACCAAATTCACACAAAGATCCTCTACTAGCTGAATACCTCTCGGGGTCTGAAGAGTGGAATTAAAAGGAGTCACCGCCAAGACCATAGGGCCAGCCCTCTGTACACTCGGAGAGTCAACGCTCACTAGACCACGCTGTTGCACTTGAGTCATGTGAACATCCTTTGTAGTAGCCAATCTAGATGACTGCAAGTTGGAGGAGAGAGCAGCATGGTTGGAGGTATCCATTTCATTATCCCTCTCCTTCCTAGTGTTATCATCATCTGCATCATCACCCTTTCTCCTCCAAATAAACAGGACAAAATCTGGATCTAATACGAAGTCTGGCGGTTCCCGTCTGTACGAGAGAGCATAACCCTTGAACATAACTACCACATCCATGGAAATGAAATGTCCAACATCATCTTTCTCCTTAGACAAAATATGAATGTTAGTCATGGCAACCAAGATACGGACTATGACACAACGTCTCGGGCTATTGAGATCAACGTCCAAGGTCTTGTCCATTAAAGTGCCAACGACCTAGAGACCCGAAAAGTGACGAACTGTGTGAGGGACACCGTCGACATGAAGCCAAACCTGCTTGATTTCCAACTTATGTGGTATCTCCTGAGATTTCCATGCAAAAATGGTGGTCCGGGTATTAACTGAAGGCACCTTTATATGAATACCATCAACTCTGTCCAAATCCTCAAAAAAGGGGAAGCTAACAAGGTAAGCATCCTCCCCATGTTGTATGTCCTCCCACTTCCATTGAGTTTGAACCGGGCATCTCCTCAGAATCTATCTCTAAATAATTTTCGCGGGCACCATCACACTGCTAACTCGAACACAAGCGATAGGAGTCTGAGTCAGTGTCAGGTGCTCTTTCACAACACAATTAGGTAACTAAGTAAAATAAGTCTCTTTAGCACCCACTCCCAAAACAAAAGCATGAGGCTTAGGGAACTTAAGAATGTGACAACACAGCATTGGATGTGCAATTTTTTCACAAATATAACAGTAGTGCTGAACCGGACAATCCTTAGCTACATGCATGTCAACTACACACTTCAAACAGTGAACCCCTTTTTGGCTTTAGCCTTGGTCATGGGAGGATCCCCTAGACATTTGGCATAAGAGTTATCATGGATGGTACAATGATTCTAGTTTCTTGTACTTGTCCCTGCGGCTGTTGCGGTGGCATCTGTGTCTGCGGTCCAGTCTGCTGAACATGCCCAAACTGGTGTGCCTGCATTTGATGTCACGGTACATACTGGTTCAGAGACTATTGCTGAGTACTCACGTATTGTGTTGGGTATTGAAAGCCCTATTTCATGTTACCTCCAAGTAGGGGCTGTTGAGGCTGCTGTTTCTTCTTCTTGTTCTTACGTTTTGGAGCAGTGCCCTGATGGCCTACTGATACGTCTCCAACGTATCTATAATTTTTGATTGCTCCATGTTATATTATCTATTGTTTTGGACATTATTGGGCTTTATTATCCACTTTTATATTATTTTTGGGACTAACCTATTAACCGGAGGCCCAACTCAAAATTACTGTTTTTTGCCTGTTTTAGGGTTTCGAAGAAAAGGAATATCAAACGGAGTCCAAACGGAATGAAACCTTCGGGAACGTGATTTTCTCAACAAACAAGACCCGGGAGACTTGGACCCTACGGCAAAACACAAGGGGGGGGGCCCCGGGGGGGGGGGGGTGCCCCCCCCCCCCCCCCCCAGGCGCGCCCTCCACCCTCGTGGGCCCCCTGTTGCTCCACCGACGTACTCCTTCCTCCTATATATACCTACGTACCCCCAAACAATCAGATACGGAGCCAAAAACCTAATTCCACCGCCACAACTTTCTGTATCCACGAGATCCCATCTTGGTGCCTGTTCCGGAGCTCTGCCGGAGGGGGCATCGATCATGGAGGGCTTCTACATCAACACCATAGCCTCTCCGATGAAGTGTGAGTAGTTTACCTCATACCTACGGGTCCATAGTTATTAGCTAGATGGCTTCTTCTCTCTTTTTGGATCTCAATATAATGTTCTCCCCCTCTCTTGTGGAGAATTATTCGATGTAATCTTCTTTTTGCGGTGTGTTTGTTGAGATCGATGAATTGTGGGTTTATGATCAAGTCTATCTACGAATAATATTTGAATCTTCTCTGAATTCTTTTATGTATGATTGGTTATCTTTGCAAGTCTCTTTGAATTATCAGTTTGGTTTGGCCTACTAGATTGATCTTTGTTGCAATGGGAGAAGTGCTTAGCTTTGGGTTCAATCTTGCAGTGTCCTTTCCCAGTGATAGTAGGGGCAGCAAGGCACGTATTGTATTGTTTCCATCGAGGATAACAAGATGGGGTTTTCATCATATTGCATGAGTTTATCACTCTACATCATGTCATCTTGCTTAAGGTGTTACTCTGTTTTCATTAACTTAATACTCTAGATGCATGCTGGATAGCGGTCGATGAGTGGAGTAATAGTAGTAGATGCAGGTAGGAGTCGGTCTACTTGTCTCGGACATGATGCCTATATACATGATCATACCTAGATATTCTCATAACTATGCTCTATTCTGTCAATTGCTCAACAGTAATTTGTTCACCCACCGTAGAATACTTATGCTCTCGAGAGAAGCCACTAGTGAAACCTATGGCCCCCGGGTCTATCTTTATCATATTGATCTCCTACTACTTAGTTATTTCCTGCTCGAGAGAGAGGACCTATTTTTCAACATGATGTCTGATGTGGAGCATCCTATGGACATCACCATGTCAAGAGTCCATTTGGCGAGTGACACGTGCGACATCTACTTGACATACCCAAAGGTGAATAATCTCCTTTACATGTGCTCACTTGACCCCTTCGAGGATGGTATACTACTTGACACCCCTCTGGTGTGCATGCATAAGTATTGTCGGAACACTACGGACAACGAGGAGTAGTGCAAGCGCCAAGGAACAACTACACCATCCGCGAGGGAAGAATGGAAGTGACGACGGAAGAAGACGGAGACAGGTCCGAGTACCCGGACATCCGGCCCTGGCCCGGACATCCGGCCCCTGTAAGTGTCACCAGTAGCAAGGAGCCAGCGGCCAAGTCTGCAGGGCCCGGACATCCAGCAACCAGCCCGGACATCCGGCACGTCCCGAGCCCCCGGACATCTGGCCTCCAGCCCGGAAATCCAGACCCGACCATTCCAGAGAGCAACAAGGTTGTACCCTGCCAGCCCGGACATCCGGCCCCAGCACCCGGACATCCGGCGTCACGGGAAGGCCCGGACATCCGGCCCGACGCCCGGAAAGCCGGCCCCCATGCCTGCGTGCAGCGCATCTGGGCCGTGGACCATGTACCCCTTCGCCCCTTAGATTATATATACTCCCCCTCCACCTACGTTTTAGGGTTAGCGTTGTGATATCTCATTTGAGAGATAGAGCTTCGCTCATGCATACAGATCTACTCCTTGAGAGAGACCGCGGCCCCTCCTCGGTGAAGATCCACCTTGGATTCAAGACCCCCTCTTGGGCGGCCCCATCAAGACCTCCTCACGGAGAAGAACCGGTTACCCTATGTATCGTCCTTTGTTGGATTCGGATCTTGTATCTCTTTGTATTTCGAGGATCTAGCACATGTGTGATCGTTCTTGTTGGTTTGAAAGATTCTCTCGTGTTTCTCCTCGTGTTTCCCCTCGTGTTCTTCGTGTTCTTCATGGGATCCGCTCCTTTCGGGAAAGATCGGCCGTATAGGGTTCCACCCTACATCATCTTGGTATCATGAGCCAGGTTGATCACAATTTCGGAGCCTCCCCTCATTGTTTTCTAGCCTAATTTTGTTGTGTTCTTCCCCAGTTTCGAAAATCCCCACCAAAAATAACCCCAATTTTTTCTGTGATTTGTTGGTTTGACGACGTTTTGTTGGATTTGATCCATGGATTTGCTTGGTTTCGAGTGGATCTAGCATATCCCCAAGTTTCCCCACTTTCCATCCACGAAATCTATGCAATTTTGCCCCTAAAATCATCAATTTCCGCCCCCAATTCGAAAATTTCCGCCCCAAACGGGATCTGGAATCGTCAGGCCGGACATCCGGGCCTCAGGCCAGACATCCGGCTCCTGGAGCGCCAAATCTTCACGGTTCTGGACATTAGGTCCCGGATTTCCGGCCCCACCCCTGGATATCCGGCCCGTGGCAACTCAGCCTGTTCCGTTTCACCGTTTTGTCCATAACTTATTCATCCGGAGTCCGATTTTCGCATTATTTAGCTCGCTGAAAAGCACTTGACATCCCCCTTCCGACAAAAAGACTACCAATACCATTTGACTCTATCAAATATTTGGAACTTTGGCATCTTTGCCTAGGGCTTCCACCATATCATCCGCATAACCACCACCGACTTCCGCAACCTAACCCTTTTTGTTCCCCTTAGCATTAGTGGTTGTTTGAGTTGTGATTTGAGTCTCCTAAGGTGTTTAGGCTACTTAGGGACAATTGCTTCTTCATCAACCACCACCACCACCATAACTCCCGCATAGGCTTGCCCACCGTACACTTCCACCACCCCAACTTAACCCAATTTTGTTTGTGTTGTGAATTGTGTCTCCTAAGGTGTTTTGGCTACTTAGGGACCGCGCTTCCAACTCCGACACCGTGTATAGTCCACCACCTTACCCTCCATTTCCACTTTGCGTACTCCACAACCCATCATTGCCATTCCGCAATTCCATTGAGCTTCCACAAAACCACCATCACATCCCGCTACCACCATTTGACATTTGACATTTGAGATGTTGAGTTCGCGGTTTTTCTGTTTCCTAAGGTGTTTCAGCTACTTAGGGACGAGTCTCCATCATCTTGGTATCTCCATCAAGATCACCGCCACTCATCATCGACACAGACGGTAACCTCCATATCATCTTGGTATCGTGGTATCCCTCCATTATTGTATATACCCTTGCCAATGCATTGTTAACCCCTAGCCTATTTTGCGTTACTTGCCTATTGATACTAGCCATTTGAGTATTTCCGGCAACGTTACTTGTGCACATTAGTGATCTACACCATACATTGCATACATACCATACCATATTGGTATCATATCATCCCTTGTGTCACAAGATTGTTCCCGTATATACCAAATTGCTATCTTGGTTTGTGAATTTCGCATTGTGGCCATACACAAAAAAAAAAGAATAAGCTTTTAAGCAAAAGAGTGAACAAAGAGCTTGTAAGCAAGTGCCATAGCATCATACCACATTGCATATAAGATTGTCATATCCGATCATCTTGGATCATAGCACCGGAACATCATACATATATAGCATACTTGGGATAGAAAGTTGATACATTTTGCATCTTATAGGTTGTGCACAAGTGTCGTATCCACTTATTGAGCAATCGTGCTAGCGTCTCTCTTGAGTTGTGCAACACGAGCATTTTCCGTGGATTCCACATCTTTCCTCATCCTTGGTTGCATGACCCCATTTATCTATCCATGTGTGCGTTTCCGTGTGCCATTCATTGCTATTGGTCTACTTGTTTTACTTGCAAATTTGTGAATCTCTTTCAACATTATTGACTCTTGCTAACATTTTTGCATCAAATTTTTGTGCCATTATCCTCACCGAGCTCCACCATAAGCCTTACTTGTGTAGGTGTGATAAATCGACAAGATTGGTACCAATTGTGCTATTTCCTTGTTACATCATTGAGTGATCTTTGATCCATCTTTAACATCGGTGAAGGTACATTTGGTATAGTTCTTCTCCTTTCTCCACTCACATTTGCTCGAGTCTTGTGATGGATAGGCAAGGCATTTCATCTTCGGTCTACAACAACAAAGACGAGTTCGATGCCATGAACAACTCCAACGACGCCAAGATGCAAGCTCCAATGGAGGAGATCAAAGCCCTCATCAAGTCCTACAAGAGGTCTTCCTCATCTTCGAGAAGACGCTCAAGAGCACATGCCTCCGAGCTACCATATCCGGCAAGATCACATCGGCATCGACACCATCACCACCACGAACGTGAAGGTCAAGAGCTCAACACCACCAACCGCTCAATGACTTCACCATCTCCCTTGGCATCTTCGCCAAGCGACTTCAAGGCATCTTCGCCAACGGACATACGGCATCTTCGCCCACAAGCACCTCAAGAAAAGCTCCGCAAGCTCAAGTCTGCGACTTCCACGAGCTACTACGACCTCGACATTGACCATGCGATTCCTTTCTATGGGACTCAAGAACCTGAGGAGTATCTCGAGTGGGAGCGTTTGATGGACGACTACCTCAAGCTACATCAAGTTCCTCCCGAAGATCGAGTGAAGTGCGCCAGAAGAAACTTCCATGACTTATTTTATATGATTTTTGGGACTAACCTATTAACCTAGAGCCTAGTGCTAGTTTTTGTTTTTTCCTTGTTTTTGAGTATCGCAGAAAAGGAAAACCAAACAGAGTCCAATTGACCTGAAATTTCACAGAGATCATTTTTGGACCAGAAGAAGCCCACGGAGTACCAGAGATGGGCCAGAAGAGTCCCGAGGCCACCACGAGGGTGGGGGCGCGCCCACATGGTGGCTTCACGCACCTTCGGAGACCTATGACATGAGGTGGCCCAAGATGAAGAGAGCTTTGCGGCGAGAGTTCGTGCCTCCAACCTACACGGAACAACTTCAACGCCAATTGGAGAACACCATCCAAGGATCCAAGTCCATCGACGAGTACTTCAAGGAGATGAAGATTGCCTTGCGACGAGCCGGCGTGGACGACCCCATTTCGATGAAGTTCCACTTCATGATGGGACTGCACAACGACATCTCCAAGACGATCTTCCTCGAGAACTATAAGTCCCTCGACGACAACTACATTGGTGCTCCCAAGGCAGAACAAGAACTCATGAATGCCAAAGCTTCTCCACCCCAAGCTCACTTCGCGATGACCAAGCTCCATGAGAACGAGCATGAGGCTAGTACCACCACGATGTCCAAGCCTGACGAGCTCCAAGACAATGCTCCCAAGTTCGACTACACCGCCATCCCTCTTTGTGGCATTGATGATGCCGAGTCTACTTCGACTCTTTTTCAAGATAGTGCAGTGACGACTACGACTACGAAGACCATCAAGGACCAAGCTTTGGAGGCAAGTGACATTGTGACGAGCAAGGATGATGTTTCCATCTTAGGAGGCTAGAGTGATGATGTGCCATCTTCGGCTTTCATCCACGGTGACGGCGTTGAGATGGTTGAGCATGGGATTTTCCCTTCGACCACGGCGAGGTATGATGACTTGAGTGACTTTTTCCACCATATTGAGAGTGAGAGTAACTTCACCACTAGCCCGATATATGTTGTGTTGCCACAATTCTCATGTGAGGAGAGCCACAACCCCCACCACTTGAGTGAGATGAGTGACTCCACCATATGTGACATTGAGTGCACCTTCCTTGAGGGAGTGAGTGAACCACCACATAGAGAGAGTGAGATAGTTGATAGGTCATGTGAGTCCACTTTCAACACTAACGACTTGACCTCTACCTCTATTGTGTCTTCTCATTTGGTGCTAGGTCCCATATATGATGATGCACCAATTCGCGGCGACTACGTCCTACCTTTGGACAAGACGATGGCCATCGTGGATTATGATGCCCCCCCCACATGATTCCATCAAGATGAAGATGGACATTATTTGGTCTTTCCCACCTCACCTACACCACTTGAGTGGAATGAAAATGGTAACATAGGTGACGGTGATGCTCTAGTCCCACTAGTGGACATTCATGACATTGATTTCTTGCATGATGTTGATCCCCCTATTAACATGCTTCATGCTAGTATGATTTCCCCATTCGATGATTTACCCATTTATGATGAGTATGATGATTTCCATGTGGAGTCTCTTAGTTTTGATGCCATGTCACATAGGATTTCTTGTGATCATTCTTTAGGTCACATCATGTTTGACAATCCGCTTGACTTGTCATATGTTATGCATGAGATCCATCATATGTCATATTTGCAATCTCATCATAGTGACTATGCATATTCTATTAAAATAAACACAATTTGCACATATGGCATAGATGACAAGCCCATGGTTATTGGCATTTCTTTTTCTTGTGATGATATTGATATGCTTCCTTTGCATCATTTATCTCATATGCCATGCCATGACCACTTAGCTTCGTATATGCATTGCTTTGGATGTTGTCCATTTTCTCCATATGATGTTTCCAACATTTCTCATGAGGAGACCCCCATAGTTTCCTCATACATTTTAGGAGATTTTGATTCATCCCATTCATTGCATGATCACAATACTTGTGTGCACCATATGCTCCCCATGAATAAAAATGCTATTGTTGTGCCATATACTTGCATTCTCAATTTGTGTCCCCATCGTGTTATACACAATAGCTATTCTTTCATGATGGGTGACATGTTCTTATACCATGCATCAAATTTCTTTGAGTGATGCTTATCTTGTACTAACTCTCACATGCACATACACATCATGAAGGATGATGTGTACATTTACCACACACACTATTTCTTTGGCTTGTGTCTCTTTTGTGTAGGTACCCATGAATACTTGTCAACCTCACAATGCCATGAGTTGACAAAACAAGCTCTAGAGAGCAATGATGACTTGGGATCCCATGGATTATCCTTCCCATCACTCTCTTCGCGCAAAGACTTCGCGCATTTCTTCTACATGACCCTCACTTGGCTATGGGTTATTGTCCATTACATATTATATGCCCATCTTGCCATGTCCACTTTGCATGATATGCTCATTACTATGCCTTTGCCATGCATTTGTGACCCATGCTTTGCATTACACATGACGATTGATTCTCATACTTCTATGTGTATTTGCAAGCTTGGTGGAGATATTACTTGCTATTGCCATGTTTTCTTTGTGCCCCATTCCTATGATGATACTATGATCATGCTTTGTGTTCGTGCTTGCTATATGTCATGTGCATTGTCTTTGCCTATTATTTGCTCACATGACATGATTGCCATGATTTACTCTAGTGTGTTGCATTTTCACACTACTAGCTTGCACGACTTGATTATTATGATTTCTTGCCTTGTTGCATCACCGATGATTCATACTTGCTCCTCTCATATGTTTGGTTGCAACAATGGCATCACTTCACATATGTCATGTCCCATTGATTGCTACATGCTTGCCTTGATTGCCTCACACATGATGAACAATTTCTCTTTCCATTGTGTTGAGTGCCACACGATATTCACTACACCCCATGCACATTATGCTTGGATTGTCTTGCACTTGAACCATGTGTTTAGACACTTCATTTTATTTGGTGTTGTGAATGTTTCTTATGCCTACCATCGCCCATTTGTCGAGTTCTTTGTGCATGATTGATATGATCTTGAGGTAGATGCTTGTTCACTTGTCAAACATATTTGCATCTCTACCTCACAATTGCATACTTGCCCCCATGATTTCTTTGCTTGTGCTCGATTGATAGGCTTACATGCCATGTCACAATCCTTTGTCACACCCTATGCTATGCTTGATGACGATACTTGTTTGGTGAATCACCTCTTGAATGCTTGGTTTTGCACTAACGCTAACCACATTTGTTTTTCCAAGTGTTTGTTTTCCTTGCTCCTTTTGAAGGAATCACTAGATGGTGCGACATTGGAGAGTGCCCATTTCGAGCTTCAAGACGACAAGTACTTGGTGAACGTCCACTTCTACACAGCGACACCATCTCTTTCCCATGGTGATTTGGTATTCGATCCGAGGTCGGATCTGTCCCAAGGGGGGGAGATGATGCGGAGCATCCTATGAACAACACCACGTCAAGAGTCCGTTTGGCGAGTGACACGTGTGACATATACTTGACATACCCAAAGGTGAATCATCTCCTTTACACGTGCTCACTTGACCCCTTCGAGGATGGTATACTACTTGACACCCCTCTCGTGTGCATGCATAGGTATAGTCGGAACACTACGGACGACGAGGAGGAGTGCAAGCGCCAAGGAACAACTACACCATCCGCGAGGGAAGAATGGAAGCAACGACGGAAGAAGACGGAGACAGCTCCCAGGACCCGGACATCCGGCCCCTGGAAGTGTCACCAGTAGCAAGGAGCCAGCGGCCAAATCTGCAGGGCCCGGACATTCGGCAACCAGCCCAGACATCTGGCGCGTCCCGAGCCCCCGGACATCCGGCCTCCAGCCCGGAAATCCAGACTCCGCCATTCCAGAGAGCAACAAGGCTGGGCCCTGCCAGCCCGGACATCCGGCCCCAGTGCTCGGACATCCGGCGTCTCGGGAAGGCCCGGACATCCGGCCCGATGCCCGGACATCCGCCCCCCTGCCTGTGTGCAGCGCATCTGGGCCATGGCCCATGTACCCCTTCACCCCTTAGACTATATATACTCCCCCTCCACCTACGTTTTAGGGTTAGCGTTGTGATAGCTCATTTGAGAGATAGAGCTTCACTCATCCATACAGATCTACTCCTTGAGAGAGACCGCGGCCCCTCCTCGGAGAAGATCCACCTCAGATTCAAGACCCCCTCTTGGGAGGCCCCATCAAGACCTCCTCACGGAGAAGAACTGGTTACCCTATGTATCGTCCTTTGTTGGATTCGGATCTTGTATCTCTTTGTGTTTCGAGGATCTAGCACATGTGTGATCATTCTTGTTTGTTTGAGTGCTTCTGTTGTGTTTATTCTCGTGCTTACCCTCGTGTTCTTCGTGTTCTTCACGGGATCTGCTCCTTTCGTGAAAGATCGGTCGTATAGGGTTCCACCCTACATCAATGTCGGTGCAGCATAAACAAGTGCGGCTCTAACCAAGCTCTGTTATAAGGTGCTCCAAACCCCGATCGGAGTCAGGTCTCACAATCGGGGTTGATATCCATTCGGATCTGGGTTGATGACCTAACGGATCATTGAAGCCTAGCTATATTCATCTTGCATTGGCACATTTAGTTTTACAAAGTTGCTATTAGAGTTGGTCTTGAAATAATCTTCGTTGGAAAAATTGTAGCGTATTGGGGAGGAGGGACAAAAAATGTTGCATACCTTCTCCTATTTTTGATGCAAAAATTATATGTGACTAAACATGAGGAGGGAGCAATTTTTTTTGTGGAGTTCCATAGCTCTAGGAGACAATATGGAGTACGGTACAACTACACCCGTTCGTACCAATGCTCGTACCAATTCGTGGCCAAAGATGATAGAGGCAAAGACGTCCCATCTTTCGATGGGATGGTGGCTATCGTTTTGGAGAAAGTCAACTTTGACGATCTGACTACGAACGTGCGAGGACGTCGCGCCTTAGCAATCGCTAAACCAACTCTGAGAGGTTATTGACCACGTGGGAGCACGATCAACCTGACCACGAAGGTCTGTTTCTTGCAGGCAAATGAAGAACAAGCGAGAAACTAATATTACAATCTGGATATTGTGAATATAAGAGGAAAGCTTTGTTGATCAAGGTGGGTTCTGTGACGCCTTTGTCTGGTCGTTGAACACAAACGAAGTACGCAGAGTGGTAGCTATGGCGAACTTTAATCTAAACAAAACCCAAAGTCTAAACGACGCCCTAAGCGCGGTATATATGGAGGAAGAGGGGGGAATTTCATGGCCCTTGGAGGAGGGGTCCGAAACCAACCCTAACTCTTATTTCCCGACACATACGGACTCTAAAACAGCCTATACTTAAGTATATTTCGAAAATACATGAGCCTGGCCCAATAATAAGGTGATGTAGCACCTAGAATAGCCTCTGGACGAAATTTAAGAAATGGCATCTTGTATATTTCGTCCAAGGCTTCATGCACTCCTTATGGTGGCTTCAAAGTCCTGAAATCATCAGTTGTAACTCTGTTCTTGTTCCCCTTGTGCATGCCATCATCTCCATGCTTGGTCTTGCTCCAGTGTTCATCCCTCTTATCCATGGCAGGCCCTTCATTTGTAAGCAAAACAAATGTATCCAATTTAGGCATCATCATATTCTCATGAACATTTGAATCATTACCAAGAAACGAAAGTACCTGATAATTTAATTGGCATGCGCGAGCTCTAGTAATTGGTCTAGTATGTATAGCGGCAGGGACTGTGGGTGTAACAATGGTATTGATGTCCTCATCCTCCCCTTCTTGAAATGAAGTCATCCTCGACGGAAGCTCATCATCCTCACCCAAATAAGGCTTCAAATCTGCAATGTTAAAAGTGGGACTAACCCCAAAATCTGCAGGCAGCTCAAGTTTATATGCATTATCATTTATTTTCTCTAACACCTTAAAAGGACCATCATCACGTGGCATTAGCTTCGATTTGCGCAAATCAGGAAATCTATCCTTACGCAAATGTAACAAAACAAGATCTCCAGGTGCAAACACAACATGTTTTCTACCCTTATCTCCCGCAAGTTTATATTTAGCATTCATACGCTCAATGTTTTCATTAGTTAACCCATGCATTTTTTAAATCAATTCATCATGTTCTTTAGCATCAAAATTAACCTTCTCCGAAGATGGAAGAGGCAACAAATCAATAGGTGCACGAGGTAGGAAACCATACACAATTTCAAAAGGGCACATCTTAGTAGTAGAATGCAATGAACGATTATAAGCAAATTCAATATGAGGCAAGCATTCTTCCCACATTTTCTTATTATTCTTCAAAACAGCCCTAAGTATAGTAGACAATGTTCTATTGACTACTTCAGTTTGTCCATCAGTTTGGGGGTGACAAGAAGTACTAAAAAGTAGTTTAGTCCCCAACTTAGCCCATAAACATATCCAAAAGTGGCTAAGAAATTTAGTATCACGATCTAAAACAATAGTATTTGGCAGACCATGCAAGCGAAAAATTTCACGAAAGAACAAATCAGCAACATTAACAACATCATCACTTTTATGACATGGTATAAAGTGTGCCATTTTCGAAAATCTATCCACGACAACAAATATGCTATCCCTCCCCTTCTTTGTTCGAGGTAAACCTAAAACAAAGTCCATAGATATATCCTTCCAAGGAACACTAGGTACAGGCAAAGGCATATATAAACCATGCGGATTGAGTCGTGACTTAGCTTTTTTGACATGTAGTGCAGCGAGCAACAAAACACTCAACATCCCGTCTCATCTTTGGACAAAAGAAATGCATAGCAAGTATATCCTCTGTCTTCTTCACGCCAAAGTGTCCCATTAATCCTCCTCCATGCGCCTCCTGCAACAACAAAAGACGAACAGAGCTAGCTGGAATGCATAGCTTGTTAGCATGAAACACAAATCCATCGTTAACAACGAAGTTGTTCCAAGTTCTCCCTTCCTTACAATTCTGCAATACATCTTTAAATTCAGCATCATGCACATATTGATCTTTGATGGTCTCCGAAATAAATATTTCAAAGTCAAGTTGTGAAAGCTATAACGATGAGACAATGCATCAGCAATAACATTTTCTTTACCCTTCTTGTGTTTAATGACATAAGGGAAAGTCTCAATGAATTCAAACCATTTAGCATGTCTACGGTTCAGTTTTGCTTGACTTTTAATGTGTTTCAAAGATTCATGATCAGAATGTATAACAAATTCCTTGGGCCATAAATAATGTTGCCATGTTTCTAAGGTCTGAACAAGAGCATATAATTATTTATCATAATTAGAATAGTTCAGACTAGGCCCACTCAATTTTTCAAAAAAGTATGCAAAAGGTTTGCCATCTTGTAATAACACACCTCCCAATCCAATTCCACTAGCATCACATTCAATCTCAAAAGTCTTATTAAAATCAGGAAGTTGGAGTAAAGGAGCATGTGTCAACTTATCTTTCAATACCGTGAAGGCTTCTTCCTGTGCGGTATCCCAAACAAAAGGCACATCCTTCTTTGTACGCTCGTTGAGAGGTGCAGCAATGGTGCTGAAATATCTCACAAAACGCCTATAGAAACCAGCGAGGCCAAGGAAACTCCTCACTTGTGTGACTGTTTTGGGCTGTGACCAACTCTCAATAGCTTCAATCTTGGCTTTATCAACTTCAATTCCCTGTGGAGTAACAACATAGCCAAGAAAAGATACTCGGTCAGTTCAAAAGGTGCACTTTCCAAGGTTACCAAACAAACGTGCATCACGTAGAGCAATAAAAACAACACGTAAATGTTCCAAATGTTCCTCCAAATATTTACTATAAATCAGTATATCATCAAAATAGACTACCACAAATCGTCCAATGAAAGCACGTAAAACTTCGTTCATTAATCTCATGAAAGTACTAGGTGCATTAGTTAACCCAAAAGACATGACTAACCACTCATATAAACCAAACTTAATTTTAAATGTAGTTTTCCATTCATCTCCCAATTTCATATGAATTTGATGGTATCAACTACGCAAATCAACTTGGGAGAATATTGTAGAGCCACTCAATTCATCAAGCATATCATCTAGCCTAGGAATAGGATGATGATAACGAATAGTAATATTATTAATGCCTCCACAATTAACACACATACGCGATGTACCATCCATTTTCGGCACTGGAATAATAGGAACAACACAAGGACTAAGGGATTCGCGAATATAATCTTTGTCGAGCAGCTCCCGGACTTGACGCATAATCTCCTTCGCCTCCTCTGGATTGGTACGGTATGGTGCATGGTTGGGTAGCGAATCACCGGGAATTAAGTCAATCTGATGCTCAATCCCTTGAATAGGTGGTAATCCCGGTGGAACGTCTTGTGGAAAGACGTCAGCAAACTCCTGCAAAATGTTAGTAACAGCAAGGGGCAAAGAGGAAGGCACGTCCTTGAGTGAAAATAATACCTCTTTACACACAAAAGCATAGCAAACAGGTTTGCTGAAATCTAGATCATCAATACCAGATTTGGTGGCCAATAAAAATATAGTTTTCAATTTAATTTTAGAAGCAACACTAGATGGTTTATTATTAGGCTTCATGTGTCGCTCAAATTCTTATGCCACAATCTGATTTTAAATCTTGTTTTTCTCCTGTTTTGCTTTATTAGCTCTATTAATATCATCTTTCAAAATGGAATCAGGAGTCATAGGAAGTAAAGTAATATTTTTATCCTTATGAAAAAGAGTATACTGATTGTTTCTACCATGGTGTACATAATTTTTATCAAATTTCCATGGTCTACCAAGTAATAAGGAACATGCTTGCATATGTACCACATCACAATCAACATAATCAGCATATGTAGAGATACTAAAATGCACACGAACTGTACGTGTTACCTTAACCTTGCCGCTGTTGCGACCATTGGATGTAGTAAGGATGTGGATGTGGTCTTGTGGTTAGAGATAGCTTCTCCACCATCTCCATGCTAGCCAAGTTATTGCAGCTCCCTCCATCTATGATGACGCGAACAGAACATCCCTTCACAACTCCCTTTGTATGGAACAAATTATGCCTCTGATTTTGCGCAGCTTGTGTGACCAGCACACTCAAAACACATTGAGAAACTAAACATTCATACATGTCAGCGTCTTTAGGAGCCATGTATTGCGTCTCATGATCAGAATCTTCTCCACCGTGTTCTTCACGTGTAATAAGAGCCAAAGTCTCCTCATCATAGTCACCAACGGACACATACCCACCATCCTCAGTACCAATCATCACGCGCTGAGATTTGCATCCTTACAACGACGGCACATAATATCACTTGTGTGCCCTCTTGATGCCATGGAAGAAGAAGAGCTCTGTACAGGACCGACAGGTGTGCTCTTGGTAGATAGGGGTGGTTGTGCCTGCTTTCTTGTATCACGGCTGGAGGTGGTAGCTGATGGAGGTGATGATGCAGTAGAATGTGTGGAAGTAGAGGATGCACGCCGTGTCCATGAGGAAGGTCGACCTGCAGAATAGTTAGTTCGTGCCAATGCCTCTCGATCCTGCACCACGTTCAGCTTTATAAGCAAGATGGAATAAATGAGTGATATTATTATACTTCTTATACTCTAGAATGGTCAGAATCTCTCTATTTAATCCACCCATAGAACATGCAAGCATAGCTTCATTATCCTCAACAACACCACATCTAATCATGCCTGTTTGTAATTCCTGATAATATTCCTCTACAGAATTTTTTCCTTGTCTTAAACGCTACAATTTTTGAAGTAATTCACGTTGATAATATGGTGGAACCCAACGAGTACGCATAGCACTTTTCAAAGCAGCCCAAGTATTTGGAATATTATTCGGATATAATTTACAATGTTCAGACCACCACACACAAGCAAAACTAGTGAAAGCACAAAACATGTAAAACGTTGTTCGGTTTCTAACTCCCAAGTAAGATATATATCAGGAATGTATCTAACCTCAAATGGTGGAATATTCAATTTCAGTTTAGGGAGATGGTCATGATCTCGTACCTGAGGGGGAGCCTACCATAGCGATTATTTGCATGTGGATGACCTGGTGGTTGTGGTGCTGGTGGCTGCATGTAGTTCTGATTTTGATCAACCTCATCCTCGTAATCTCCCGCATAATCATCATCGTCCTCATCAGCAGCAGGAGCCACAGAAGTATCAATAGCAGCACCAATAGTTTGGCCAGGCTCAAGAGGGACACGGCTCGCTCTGCGGAGGGCTATTTCGTGATGTGGAGGTAGTCGTCGTCGTTGTTTTTGTTGTTGTTGTTGTTGTTGTTGTCGTTGTAGAGGTGTGGCAGGTGCAGCTAGTGGTGGTTGTGGAAGACGCGCAAGCAGTTCATTAAATTTGTCATCAAGCTTTGTTTCAAACATCTTCTCAAGGCCAGTTATCTTATCCATGGCCTCTTCAAAATTGTTCAGCACATCTTGCACTTGTTCAGTCATCATTTGCTGAAATTTATCATGCAACTCCTTCGTCATGTTTTCCCAGTCAGTCTCATCGACTTGTGATCCTGCCATGGTTAGTAGCAATAGAAACACACAAGAATATGATCCTACAGACTACTAGAAAATGGTGGTGGTGGGCGTCACAAATCCGTCAAGAAAATCTCAAATTCTTACCAGTTCTTACCCAGCAACAGGCGGTGATCGGCAACCATCATAGTCAAAACTCCCAAATCTTGGATAGAGCGATTACCAGGGAGAGTCAAATGCATGACGTAGATGTATGTGGAGCTGGGAAGGCTTATAATATGGTAGCAAAAAGGGTCAGCAATAATCAATTCAAAGATGCAAAGTTGAATAAACGCTCAACAACGCTACTGTGTTGGTCCTAGGCGAGACCGTGCTAGAGACGCGAGCCTACACTAACAAAATCACGGCGCTGCACGTAAACAAGGGAGGAGCACACTCTGATTTTTTTTTTCCATTTTCCCCATTTTTTGCACTTTTTTCCTCTCTTTTTTTGCTCTGCAACAAATTTTTTCTAAAAAGTCTACAAATGGTCTAAAAACTACCTAGCCGGAATTTTCCAGACTTGGAGTATGGCGTGATCTGGAAAAAGTCTACAATTTTTTTTGAAACTGGAACTATTTTTCTACTGCGGGTATGATGAAAGTTCGGGAGTCCTACTATGTCACGACTCGGAGTATGGTGTGATCTGGAAAATCCAAAACATAGTAACAAGATACTGGACTCGGACTGGTGGCGGAGATAAATCTGCTGGAACTTGGACTGGTGGCGGCGATGAATCTGGTGGAACTTGGACTAGTGGCGGCGATGAATCTGGTGGAACTCGGACTGGTGGCGGATATATGTTGCAGGTGGACTTGGATTGGCGTGATGGCGGCGGATAGGTGGTGGCGTATATGGACTCGGATTGGTGGTGAATATGTGGTGGTGGTATATGCCAGCGGCGATGAAGTTGGTGCGGTGGTGGTATACGACAGCAGCGAGGATGATGATGTGGTGGTGATATATGGCAGCGCCGACGTGAAAACCTATGAAGAGAACTCGAAACTCTAAAGGACTAGATGCTAAGACTAGCAACTTGACACGACGATGCAACCACTAATTCAACAAATCAAATACAAAAAAGATTATGCAAAGGCTTAGATTGGTTTGGATAGGAAGAACTAACCCTAATATTGTTTGGCTTTTTCGTGGAATCGACCTAAACTATGAAAACCTGTAAAATCTCACCAAGCAACCTGGAAATCTGATACCAGTTGATAGAGGCAAAGGTGTCCCGTCTTTAGATGAGATGGTTGCTATAATTTTGGAGGAAGTCAACTTTGACGATCCGACTACGAACGTGCGAGGACGTCGCGCCTTAGCAATCACTAAACCAACTCTGAGAGGTTATTGACCACGCCGGAGCACGATCAACCTGACCACGAAGGTCTGTTTCCTGTAGGCAAATGAAGAACAAGCAAGAAACTAAGATTGCAATCTGGATATTGCGAATATAAGAGGAAAGCTTTATTGATTAAGGTGGGGTTCTGTGACACCTTTGTCTGGTCGTTGAACACAAACGAAGTACGCGAAGTTGCAGCTATGGCGAGCTTTAATCTAAACAAAACCCAAAGTCTAAATGACGCCCTAAGGGCCATATATATGGAGGAAGAGGGGAGGATTTCGTGGCCCTTGGAGGAGGGGTCCGAAACCACCCCTAACTCTTGTTTCCCCACACATACAGACTCTAAAAACAGCCTATACATAAGTATTTCGAAAATACATGGGTCTGGCCCAATAATAAGGTGACGCAGAACCTAGAATAGCCTCTGGAAAAAATTTATGAAGTGGCATCTTTTATATTTCGTCCAAGGCTTCATGCACTCCTTATGGTGGCTTCAAAGTCCTAAAATCATCACTTGTAACTCCATTCTTGTTCCCCTTGCGCATGCCATCATCTCCATGCTTGGTCTTGCTCCAGTGTTCATCCCTCTTATCCATTCCAGGCCCATCATTTGTAAGCAAAACAAATGTATCCAATTTAGGAAGCATCATATTCTCATGAACATTAGAATCATTGCCAAGAAACGAAAGTACCTGATAATTTAATTGGCATGCACGAGTTCTAGTAATTGGTCCAATATGTATATCAGCAGGGGCTGTGGTTGTAACAATGGTATTGATTTTCTCATCAAAAGAGACGGAAGTGTCCAAAATGAAGGATGGTGTAAGGTATGAGTGCCCGCACTTGTACCCTTACTCACACCTGAGGGGGCTATGCTCCGGGGGTGGCTCACCAGGACGAATCGAGCTAGAGGCCGGATCATGGCCCATGGGGCCTAGTAAAGGAGTGAACCAACTTATAGGCACCTTGCTCTCCATCCCATGAAGGGCGGCAACCTAGATCGCATATTCTCCCTGGAGACCCTAACCTTCACTGCGTATATAAGGGGAGGTTAGGGAACACCCGCGACATCAATCTTAGAGGAAACAACTCTCGGTAGTAGCCTAGTCCATACTATTGTACTCCCTCCACTACTAGGGAAAACCTGATAGAGGCGAGGGTCCTGATCTTTCGATGAGATGATATCTATCGATTTCGTGGAGATGGTTTTGACGATCCGACTACAAACATGCACGATGTTGCGCCTTAGCAATCACAAGACCAACTCCGAGAGGTTATTCACCACGCCGGAGCACGATCAACCTGACCACGAAGGTCTATTCCTGCAAGCAATCGAAGAACAAGAAAGAATATGATAAAGCAATCTGAATATTATGAATATGGATGAAGTATTGATAATGGTGGGGATCCGGAAGCGGTCTTAGTCTGGTCGTTGGACACAAACGAAGTAATGAAGTTGCGTTGACTAACTTTTAACTAAACAAATCCCAAGGAAAAGCTACTAGATGGATCTACTTATATAAGAGCAAGGGGTGGCAGTGAAGGGGGTGGGAGGACGTCCCAAGGCAGCCTAAAACTAACCCTAGGTCGTACAAGGCTCATGGGCCCAAGTGGAGGTGATGCAACACCTTTGGGCTTGTAGTTTGACTCGGATTCTACTCCAATGTTAGATTGTTTCGTCCATAACTCAACGGTTCGGACAAATTTGAAAGTAAATCCAATTGTGTTGGAAAGAGCATGAAATATACTTTCAAACAAAAAAAGAATCACCCAATTTGGAGTCCGTATGAAAAAGTTGTTGGCGTTTTGAGTCAGGTATGTCTGTGCAGTCCGAATCTGAATCTAGAATGTGGGAGACTTGGAATCTATCTTCTCTTGGCCCAAAAGTGATGTGAGAGTACTTTTTGAACAACACCTAAACTTCTCTTTTTCCCTTATCTTCATATGTGGATTGTACAAATGTCCCATACACCTCACAAATATACATGTATGCAATATTTTTGGTCGTATCCAAGGTAGTCGTATCCTCATTATCCTCCCCTTCTTGAAAACAAAGCCGTCCTCAGTAAGGATGGCAATTTTACGCATGGACATGGATACCCATGGATATCCGGCCATAATGGATAGGGTTTGCATATGCTTTTGTGCTCATGGGCGACGCCCAAACCCGACCCGATTACTCGTGGGTAGGGCATGGATATAATCTTGTACCCATGGGTATACCCAAATCCGACCCAATAGTATTACTTAATGAAAAAATCCGCTATCACTACCCCACTGTCACATGTTCTACTGCAATATAACACTTTGTTACCTAAAGCATGCAAAAGAAATTGTGCAATCCCCGTCGTAACTTTTATTAGTTGACGTTCAATCCCAACCGTAATGTACTCCAACGCCCCTTCCCTTATTTTTATCTCCTCATCATTCTCATCTTTCAGAAAAATACTAAATCATATTAGGTTGTTAGTGGACGTTGATTTACCATAAGTGATGCCTAGCTTGCCACGAGGTGAAGAATGGAAGAGCTTATCTCCTCATGTTAACAATTTGATATGTCTTGAGAGGACCAAATGGATATCCAGTGGGTATGGATATCCATCAGGTCTGGACATGGACAAAAAAATTCACCTGTGGATTTTTTCATGGGTGGGTAAAGACTGTCTAAATGGATATGGATATGGATTTGATATTGTTCAACCCGATCCAAAACCGACCCATTGCCATCCTTAGTCCTCGGCGTTGCTTAATCTGAAATGTGGCTAACAAAAGAGACAAGGTGTACATGTTGTATATGTATATGTCATCCATTTTTACTTCCCTTGATTTTTGCACATATGACACATGTATACATGAGTAACTTTCATAGTTCATAAAATCTAAAGCCAAAAAATTATCACAAGAAGTAGAAGGCATGAAAATATTGCAACTCAGTTTGCACATATAAGTGAAGCTCTTATTCATTTCAAAAGATTGACAATGTTCATCATTAAACCATCCCAACATTGGTGAATAAACCTTACTTGCATCAAATTTACATGCTACAACATGCTTAAATAAGCAAACATGCAATGAGTCATTGGACATAGAATCATCACAAAGATTAGAGGTCATATTAAAATGATTAAACATTAGTTCCTTTACATCAACAGTTAATTCAATGTGTGCACTCAAAATTGTTGGTATTTCAGTTGTTTGATCACATGACGCATTCATGACAGTAACAAGATTCTCTAAAATAGGTGGTGTGCTCAAATCAACAGGTAACTCCACACATGATACATTCAAGTTAACTAGGCATGCATCATTCTCATGTGAAGTTATATCATCAATACCTTTACTGTTACCTTGTCGCAAAGACGTAGCTGATGTAGGTACGGACGTTGACAATGTACCATACTCTTGAGATGATGTCGTGGTCACAATTCGAGGTGGGGCTGCTCTAGTAGGTGCAACGGTGGAGGAACCAACCGGCGGTGGTGAGCATGAACTGGAATAGTAGTTGTTGTAGTCACCCAATGCATCCTCATGTATTTGTCTCTCAAAGGTACAAGCGCAAACATAGATACCGGTAATGCAACGAGGAATATACTGAAATCTTGCAAGGATATCATGGTTCAAACCACCAAAAAATCTATTCATTGTATCATCCTCAGATTCTTCTATGTCACAATGATGCATATAAGATTTGAACTCTTGGTAGTAAGCATGAATAGTGTTACTGCCTTGTTTTAATTGTTCCAATTTGCGAAGCAATTCATGACGATAGTAAGGAGGAAAAAATTGTTGTCTCATTACAGCTTTCGAAACATTCCAAGTTGTGGGTTGGTTATCAATGTTTTTCTTACAATGTACACTCCACCAAATAGAAGCAAAACCAGTAAATGCTCTAGTGGTAGCTTGTACTCTCTCAAGTTCAGAAAAATCATGGTGAGTAAAAACTTGTTCTACTTCAAGCTCCCAAGCTAGATAAATAGCAGGATTAAATCTACCCTCAAATGATGGTAAAGAGATAACCTGACCATATGCTTGTGTGTGTTGTCCCACCTCTCGTGATGGCGAAGATGTATCCGTCGTCTAAGAACTTCTATCTTCGGACCCTGTCATGATTAGTAGAAAAAAGAAACAAAATTCAATAATAATGTTCCTATGAACTACTAGGGTGTGGTGGTAAAGCGCTCACAGTAAAGCAAATATCAATATCTTATAAGTTCTTACCAAGCAGCGGGTGGTGACAGGCAACCAGCGGTGTCAAATAACTCTGAGGATTGAGTAAAGAGATTGCCAGGGGAACGTATGTATACATGGTGTAGAAATATGTGGATCTTGGAAGGCTTAAATATATGGTAGAAAAATATTAGCAATAATCAATTTAGAGATGCAATGTTGAATAAACGCTCAACGACGTTACTGTGCTGGTCCTAGGCTAGACAGGACTAGAGACGTGAGCCTAGAACACTAGTGAGGTCACGCTATAGCACAACTAGCATCAATAAAGGATATGAAGTAGCTCTGGACAGCAAAATATAAGTGAAGATCACAATAGCCGTAAAGATAATGATGTGAAACAACAGCCAAGCAGGATATATCAACAACTTTCTCTCCAACTTTCCTCTAGAAAAGTTTGTACCAATTTTTTGATAATTTTTTTCAAGAAAGGTATTGACTCAAGCTTTCCAATGCAAAAATAATCACTCAATTCCGAATTGATATGAGGAGTCAAATAATTCTAAAACTGGCCTGAAAAACTAGAACAACTGTATGCGCGAACTTCGGAGGGCAAAACGACCTATTTAGAAGCCGATTTTGAGACGCCAAACATTGAACTAGTGTCTACAACTATTTAGATGCGGCTTGTCACTAGCTTTCATTTGAGTACTCGTGGAGCCAAAACGGACTTCGTATGAGGAAGGTATGTCTGTTTTACTGAACAGTGCACAAAACAGATTCCAATCCGAATTCAACTACGAGATTGAGTCTAAATAGATCCGAAATTTGTTTTTTTTTCTTCTCTTTTTTTCCTCACACTTTTTTCTTTCTCTCCTTTTTTTCTCTGACTTTTTTTAACTTTTTTCTCTTTCTTTTTTCTCTGCCTTTTTTGTCTCTCTCCCTCTTTCCGAGACAAACTAGATAAGATGTAGATTGGATCTAGCAAAGATGTGAATGATCTCAACTATGATTGTGACAATGAACGATGGGTAGCACGTGGTGGAAATTGATGGATGGGTGGTGGACAGCAGAAGGGATAACGATGCTGCGGCGGCGTGACTAATGTGAACAGAACTCGAAACTCTAAACGAACTAGACACTAAGACCAGCATCTCGACAGGACGATGCAATGGATAATTCAACTATGCAAGCAATGAAAAGAAAATTACAAAGGCTTAGACTGGCTTGGACAAAGGATGAATAGATCTAACTGTTTTTGTGGCTTTTTCTTGGACAATAGGTAAGAAAATGAATCTAATCTAGGAAATACTGGAAATTCTCACTGAGCAACCTGAAAACTAATACCACTTGATAGAGGCGAGGGTCTCGATCTTTCGATGAGATGATATCTATAGATTTGGTGGAGACTACTTCGACGATCCGACTACAAACGTGCACGACGTTGCGCCTTAGCAATCGCTAAACCAACTCCGAGAGGTTATTGACCACGTAGGTCTATTCCTGCAAGCAATCGAAGAACATGCAAGAATATGATAAAGCAATCCGAATATTGCGAATATGGATGAAGTATTGATAATGGTGGGGATCCGGAAGCGGTCTTGGTCTGGTCGTTGGACACAAAGGAAGTACACGAAGTTGCGTTGATTAACTTTTAACTAAACAAATCCCAAGGAAAAAGCTACTAGATGGATTTACTTATATAGGAGCAAGGGGTGGCGACCAAGGAGGTGGGAGGACGTCCTAAGGCAGTCTAAAACTAACCCTAGGTCATACAAGGCTCATGGGCCCAAGTGGAGGTGATGCAACACCTTTGGGCTTGTAGTTTGACTCGGATTCTGCTGCAACATCAGATTGTTTCGTCCAGAACTCAACGCTTCGGACGAATTTGAAGGTGAATCCAACTGTGTTAGAAAGAGAACGAAATATACTTTCAAACAAAAAAAGAATCACCCAATTCGGAGTCCGTATGAAAGAGGTGTTGGCGTTTTGAGTCAGGTATGTCTGTGCAGTCCGAATCTGAATCCAGAACGTGAGAGACTTGGACTCTATCTTCTCTTGGCCCAAACGTGACGTGAGAGGATTTTTTGAACAACACCTAAACTTCTCTTTTTAACTTATCTTCATATGTGGATTGTACAAATGTCCCATACACCTCAAAAATATACATGTATGCAATAATTTTGGTCGTATCCAAGGTAGTCATGTCCTCATCAGAACCCTAATAGTAGCGCATGGGTAATGTGCTAGCAGTAGCACGAGGGTCCATGCTACTTCTAGGTCGGTACAACTAATTGTGAGCAGTAGCACAGATCACCCCATGCTACTGCTACTGGTGTTAGCACTAGCGTGGGACTAGACCAGCGCGCTTGTTTTTGCCCCTCGCCACTAATATTAGTGCATCATTTCTTTATATTTATACACCATTATACAATTTTTATATAGTAGCAATGAAGAGGCTGCAAAAGAAACATGGATTAGATTAAATTGGATGGATCCAAGTGAGCAAGTTGAATTAGTAGGACACTTGTGTGCCGCCCCAACACCATATCGTCCTACTGATTCAACTTCCTCACTTGGATCCATCCAGTTTAATCTAATCCATGTTTCTTCCACCCTATTGACATAAGACCACATCATCCATAGTCATATAATAATAGCTCATCATCATCATCCGTAGTTATATATATATAAACACTATTCTGATCACGGGATCAGAATAATATTCTGATCACAACCTGAACTGCCTGAGTAACGCGCCTGAATTTCCCTGTGTACGAACCCGAACTTCTGGCTATCTTCGCAACCGTGGCTTCTACCGCGATATTTTCTGATTATTCATGTTGTTTGTGATGCAAGTGTAATGTGGACATGGTTTTTAGCAACTAAATACTCATTTTAAATAGGAATCTCGCTCATAGGCGGATTTTGTACTCGGGTCGTGATGAACTCGCGTTTTTTGCAATTTTACTGCCTGAGTTGTTCGACCTGAACTTCCCCATGTGCTAGGTTGAACTTCCACCAACATTGCCCAAATGGGGCTTGCTATATACCGTTGGAAATCTATGGACACCAGTATCATCACCTAAGTTAAATTTTTGGCAAAATGTAAGCGGTTTAAGAGCAGTTTTGAAAATCGTTTTTTCTTCACACAAAAAACGTGAATCGTATTTTTGATCGCATTTCTAAACTGTTTATCGGAATGAGGCAAATAATATGGCATTGGAAAGCTGCTGAAAAACCGCTCATTCCACATGTTGAAGGTTTTCTCTAATTCCCTATGGTTAAAGAGTAATTTGGAAAATCGTAAAATTTCGCAAACCGAACAGCCAACTTCATATTTTCGATGTCATTTCTAAACGGCTGATCCAATTGAGGCAAGTGATATGGCGTTGGAAAGCTTATGGAATTGCGCTAATTTTTCATGTTAAAAGTTTTTTCTAATTTGCAATGGTTTAAAATTAATTTAGAAAATGATACAAGTTCCACCGAGTTGTATTTTCGAGCTAATTTTTTAACCGTACGTCCAAATGCAGCAAATGATATGGTGTTGGAAAGCTTGAAGAAATGTGAAACTTTTTTGTATATATTGTTTCTCCTAATTCATTACGGTTTTAATGCAGTTTTGAAAATGGCTAAAAACGTATTTTTGCCGTAATTTCTGTAAATTTGATCAGAATGGGGAAAAATAATATACCGTTGAAAAGCTAAGGAAAATGCGAAACTTTTCATGTTGATGGTTTTCTGTGATTCCTAGTTGTTTTCAAGTAATTTGGAAAATGGCGAGGGCATTCGTTCTGCCTTTATTGCGAAACAGATCCTTCGAAAATGCACCACGTGAAGTACCTGAACTTCTCGGCATGTCTACTTGAACTTCACTCTGTTTTTCACGTACTTTTTTTGCTCATAGATCTCCATCCACTGCTCGTAGCTCTCCATCCACTCAACGAAATTGAGCAAGTGATATACCGATTGAAAGCTGTTGTAAACACGCAACTTTCCCGTGTTGATCATTTTTTCATACCCGCGACGATTTTAAAAGTTTTTCATCTAATATTCATTCAGTGTAGTAGGTGAACTTCCTGCTGTTTTCACGTTGAACTTCTGTGACGTATTTTTTCATTTGTAATTTTCTCATCCATTCGTCAAGTGTTACACAAATGGTATTTCTTTTGTATAAACATCTCTCACAATATTTTTTTAACTTTCTCCGAGGGAGGACTTGAAATTATATCAACAAACTTTTAGTCTTCGCTTTTTTTATTCTTTTTAATAAAAAATGCACACCATGTAGTACGTGAACTTCTGGCAGTTATCAATCTGAACTTCTCTCGGTTACGTGAAAATATCTGAGTTTTTTATGAATTTTTAATCTGATTTTCTTAATCCTTTTTTATGAAATTTTGAAGCGCTCTATTTATTAAAAGTTTAACTTCTTGTTATTTAATTTTTGAATTTCTTATTTCCATACTTTAACAATGAGGAAAATTCGAGTTTTCTATATCATCAAACTTCTCCATCTTTTTAATATGGACTTCCTGGTTTTATTTCTTAATCTTTTTATGAAATTTTGAAGCGCTCTATTTTAAAATTTTGAACTTCTTGTTATTTAATTTTTGAACTTCTTGTTTCCATTTTTTAATAACGAGGAAAATCTCAGTTTTCTATAATCATCGAGCTTCTCCATATTTTTAATTTGGACTTCCTCGTTTTATTTTTTTTAGTAATGGAAAAAAATCCTACTTTCTGATAGACATCGAGCCCCTCCGTTTTTAAAGTTGAACTTCTACGTTTAGTTTAACAGAGAAAATCGTTTTTATAAAATTATTTGCTTTTTTAATGACCTTCTTTGGGTTGGTAACAAGCATTGAACTTCTTCTTCTCTTTAATTTGTACTTCTTATTTTAGATTTTGTTTTTTTAAGTTGATCATCTTGGTTTTGTACTGAAAATTGAACTTCCCGATTATTTAAATTCGAACCTCTAGGTTTTTATATAACCCCTTTATTATTAAAAAGTTGAACTTCTTTGTATTTTTAATTTGACTTTTCTTGGTTATGTAATAAACATTGAACCTCTATGTTTGTGAAATTTGAACCTCTAATTTCTTTTGGAAACATGGAAAATGCTTTCTTTAAATAATTTTTTGAACTACTATGTGTTTTAATTTTTTTGAACTTCTTGTTTAGAAAAAGAGATATAAATCCTTTTTTACAAACATTGAATTACTTTGTTTCTTTTAATTTGAACTTTTAAGTTTTTATTTTGCTTTGTTCACACCACATCTATCCAAATTTCTTTAGGGGAATTCAAACATGGTCTGTTTTATTTGTTTTTATGAAACTCTTGTCAAATATTTTAGAAAGATATGCTTTTTCATAAAACCAAAGTTGCTTCATAAAACATAGTCAAATATTTTTACATCATAAAAATCTCTTCTTTTTTATAACATTATCATACCGGATAGTTTCTCTGTTCCATTATGTTAACACACACATTTCACCTTTTCCGTTTCATTTTAGTAACACATGATTTAATACATATTGAACTGCTACTCCAGCAGCAAATACATGAATATGCCACACTTCATTTTTGCCTCCAGTAGCGAAGCCTCCAGCAGCTCTCTATGTGTCCTGTGTTTTTTGTGGTGATAGCAGTAAAAAAATTCTTGTTCGACCTGCCACAAGTTTTTTGCTTGACCTGCCTGATGAGTATAATGTGGACGACCTAAGAAAATCATCTCTGTAATATTTTTCCCAATTGTTTTTTCCTCTGCACCAGAACAAAATATCGAACAAAGGGGAAATGGGGAAAATCATCGTTGTGACATAAACCATCAGAAGAAGGCAGATCCATGGAGGCGGAGCAGCGGCGTCGGGGACATCTGGCGGGTCGACGGCGTGTGCTGCTGGGGGAGGGGGGTGGAGGCGACGGCGGGTGTTGGATGGGGCCGCGTCGTGGCTGCGTGCCTGGCCGAAGGAGGAAGTTGGGGGGTGGCAGCCCGCTGGAAGGCCGGGGTGGGCGGCGGGGCAGAGGCGCAGTGGGGCGGTTGCTGGCGGGGCCACGGCGGCCGGATCCGCAGGCGGCGGTGGAGCGGCAATCGGATCCCTGGGCGGCGGCGGTGCGGCGGCTGGATCCCTGGGCGGGGGACGGCGCGGCTGCCGGTTCTTGGGGCGGGGGCGGCGCGGCGGCCGGAAGCTTACGGGGGAGTCAGGGGCGCGGCGGCGGCGGGGGGAGGCAGGGTGCGGTGGCGGGTGGAGGCTGGGCATGGCGGTGGCGGCTGGGAGGTTGTCCGCGGCGGTAGGAGGAAGGCAGGGAGAGAAGGTCAAGAATTTTGTAACGGGCCGTTCGGGAGGTGCATAGTGGGCAAGTTGGGTTCCTATTATTTGGATCTCGGGAACACCTCGCGGCCCCTATATAGGGCGCTGTGATCAGAATAACTATTCTGATCCCAGGATCAGAATAGTGTTACTCTCTCTCTCTCTCTCTCTATATATATATATATATACATAAACACTATTTTGATCACGGGATCAGAATAATATTTTGATCACAACCTGACCTGCCCCGCTAGTAGTACGTTGAACTTCCCTGTGAACTAGGTTGAACTTCCGCCAACATTGCCCAAATGGGGCTTCTGATATACCGTTGGAAAGCTATGGACACCAATATCATGACCCAAGTTAAAATTTTGGCAAAATATAAGCGGTTTAAGAGCAGTTTTGAAAACCGTTTTTTCTTCGCACAAAACACGTGAATCGTATTTTCGATCGCATTTCTAAACCGTTTATCGGAATGAGGCATATAATATGGCGTTGGAAAGCTGCTGCAAAACCGCTCCTTCCACATGTTGAAAGTTTTCTCTAATTCCCTATGGTTAAAGAGTAATTTGAAAAAACGTAAAATTTCGTAAATCGAACAGCTGTGTTCGTTTTTTCGATGTCATTTCTAAACTGCTAATCCAATGGAGGCATATGATACGGCGTTGGAAAGCTTATGAAAATGCGCTACTTTTTCATCTTGAAAGTTTATTTTTCTAATTTTGAATGGTTTAAGAGTAATTTAGAAAATGGTCCAAGTCCTACCAAGTTCGTATTTTCGAGCTAATTTTTTAACCGTGCGTCCGAATGCAGCAAATGATATGGCGTTGGAAAGCTTGAACAAATGCGAAACTTTTTGGTATGTATTGTTTCTCCCAATTCTTTACGGTTTTAAGTCAGTTTTGAAAATGGCGAAAAACGTATTTTTGCCGTAATTTCTACAAACGTTATCGGAATGGGGCAAATAATATACCGCTGAAAAGCTACGGAAAATGCGAAACTTTTTCATGTTGATGGTTTTCTCTGATTCCTAGCCGTTTTCAAGTAATTTCAAAAATGGTCGGACCATGCGTTCTGCCTTTATCGCGAAACAGATTCTTTGAAAATGCACCGCGTGAAGAACCTGAACTTCTCGGTGCATGTACATGAACTTCACTCTGTTTTTCACGTGATTTTTTTGCTCGTAGGTCTCCATCCACTGCTCGTAACTCTCCATCCACTCATCATAATTAAGCAATTGATATACCAGTGGAAAGCTGCTGTAAACACATAACTTTCCCGTGTTGATCGTTTTTTCATACTCACAACGATTTTAAAAGTTTTTCATCAGGAATTCATCCTCTTTAGTAGTTGAACTTCCTGCTGTTTTCTGTTGAACTTCTGTGACGTATTTTCATTTGTAATTTTCTCATCCATCGTCAGTGTTACACAAATGATATTTCTTCTGTACAAACCTCTATCACAATAATTTTTTTTAACTTTCTCCGACGAAGAACTTGAACTTATAACAACAAAACTTTTAGACTTTGCTTTTTTACAAGATGCACATTGTGTAGTACGTGACCTTCTAGCAGTTATCAATCTAAACCTCTCTCGGTTACGTGAACATATTTGAGTTTTTTATGAATTTTTAATCTGATTTTTCTTAATCTTTTTTTATGAATTTTGAATCGCTCTATTTTTAATAGTTGAACTTCTTGTTATTGTATTTTTGAACTTCTTGTTTCCATTCTTTAATAGCGAGGAAAATCTGAGTTTTCTATAATCATCGAACTTCTCCATCTTTTTAATATGGACTTCCTGGTTTATTTCTTAATCCTTTTTGATGAAATTTTGAAGCGCTTTTTTTTTAAAAGTTGAACTTCCTGTTTTTTATTTTTGAACTTCTTTGTTTCCATTCTTTAATAACGAGGAAAATCTGAGTTTTTTATAATGGTCGAACTTCCCGCTGTTTTCACTTTAAACTTCTACCATGTATTTTTGTTCGTAATTTCTCACTCGTTCATCGGAGTTGCACAAATTTTATATAGTGTTGATTACCTCTCTCACAATAAGTTTTTGAACTTCCCCGTGCCGAGCACCTGAAGTTCTAGCAGCGAAATTTTTATACTTTATCTTTTATTCTATTTTCTCATATGAAAACACACACCATGCAGCACGTGAACTTCTGGCCGTTTTCAGTTTGAACTACTCTGTAAAAAAATTGTCCCTAACTCCTAAAGCACTCGTCGAATTTGAGCAAATGATAGCACTAGTTAAGAGCATTTTTTGAACATGCTAAGACTTGTTTTGAATGATATACACAAAACATTCAAATTATATTATGGGAATAATATACATGATATACCGCTGGAAAGATTATGTTTGAACTTCTTAGTTTTCAAAATGCCAAAAAATAGCATACCTTGTAAATCCTATGTTTTTATAAACTTCGGACTTCTCTCTTTTTTTAATTTGAACTTCTTAGTTTGATTTCTAGAAAATAGAAAATTAATTTTTGTAAGTAAACATTGAACAACTTTTTTCATGAACTGAATGAAATACATTTTTTAGAAACGAGAAGAATTTGAGTTTTCTGCATACATCATGTCGCTCCATTATTTTACTAAAAATGCAAGGTCCAAATATGGGCACATCCATGTTTACAAACCTTTTAAACTGCTCGATTTTTTTATATTTGACCTTCTTGGTTTTGGAATAAACATTTTTGAACTTCTATGTTATTTAAATTTGAACTTCTCCAATTTTGAAGTAAAATGTAGAAACACCATTTTTTATAAACTTTCCGAACTACTCCATTTTTAGTTTTTGAACTTCTTGGTTTATTCTATAGTAATAGGAAAAATTACAGGTTTGTAATAAGCATTGAACCGCCCTATTATTTAAATTTGAACTTCAAGGCATTTTTTAGAAATGGTTAAACAAACAAAATGAAATTATGTTTTTCCACCTTTCTATGAACTTACTATGTTATATCTTATGCAGTTTTGTTTTTTGTCTCACGACATTTTTAGCCATTTTTTGCTATCGGCGAAATGGCTTAGGCAATCCTTTTTTTTCATTGATGAATTTCTTCAGTATGTGATACACCTGAACTTATGAATTTCTGATACATGAACTTCGCATGCTATTATAATTCAAGAAAATTACACACAACAATACACATAAACTTCGCATGCTACATGCATTTTTTTACACAAGTACGAAATGCACACATCTGAAAAAGAGCATTTTGAGGTGAATCAATGAAGGTATGCATTAAAAACACATATTCAATTATATACACACTTGACCTTCTGCAACCCAACATCTTGACCTTCGCAAAAACAAATTTTGAAAGCAAAAATAAATCACGCATTAGTACAAGCACAACAAAGCATTCTCTGTCTCCGTTTTTTGAGATCATATGTTCATTCACAAACAGTTTTGCGGGTGCTCTTGAAGAACACAACAAAACGAGAGTGGGGTCAGAAGGATAGACATCGGGTATAGCAGTGCAGGCAGATGGGGGTGCATGGGATTGTCGGCGCCAGAATTATTGGTGGACCGGGACGCGTTTTGTGCAGTGGGGCATCGGCCAGCGGCGTGGTCGTGCAGGATGTGCACGGTAGAAACTCCAGTCCTCTCACACACCACACGATCCTTATCCACACTGCCTAGACAAACTCTTATTTATCTCTTTCACCGCATGCTTTTGTCTTCTTTCACTTGCTAGCTTTTATCACTTCTTCCCTGTACATCCAAATTAACAGCAGGCAAAGCTGGTAGTAGTTCGGTGCAATCACGGGGAAGGTGCTAGGGAACACAACACAAACCACCGCAAGGGAGAGGTGCCAGGAAACCGCCGAGTGCCTTGTGCAGCAGCAATGAGAAATACTGCGGGAAGGTCGATGACAAGCTTCGTCGAAGGTCGATGACAGATGCCCGAGTAGTAAAATGTTCAGAGAGGAAAACTTTCAGAGAGAATTAATAGCCATAGCCTGAAGATGAAAGTTTAGAGGAAAATGCCATTGCTTTTCTCCTTCTTGCGAAGGAACTACGCGAGCGAGCGAGCAGTTGGACTGCAGGACGGTCGCAGTTGGACGGCTCAGGGGCCGCATCGAGCATCCACCCAGCGGGGCAGCAGGGAGGTTGGGGTAGGCAGTGACGTGGGGAGGTAGGAGGCTGGCGGCGTGCTTGGGCTCGCCGGGATGTGGGGAGGCAGGAGGCCGGCGGCGTGCTTTGGGCTCGCCGGGATGTGGATGCAGGGCGCCGGATCCCGGCCGCGAGCAGCGGCGCCAGGCTATACGTGGGTGAACGGCGTCGGAGATGGGGTGCAGGGCGTCGGGCGCGGGATGCTGGATCCCGCCCGGTGGCGTGGGAGGCACGGGATCCTGGTGGAAGTCAGCAGCGAGGCAACAACAGGAGGATGGCGCGTGCCCGCCAGAGAAGGTTGGGGGCAGGGGCGTGGAAGGAGACCGGTGGCGGGTCCGCGAGAGGGGGAAGGCGCGCGGCCGCGAGAAAAGGGCGGCTGCAGGGCCACGGGAGGAGGCCGGTAGCCAGCGGCGACGGGAGGGAGGCCGGTGGCCAGCGGCGGCGGGAGGAAGGCCGGGTGCGGCGGGGGAGGAAGGTGGGCCACGGGGATTGGTGCGTGGGAGGCTAGCGGTGGCGGTGCGCGGCAGCGACGATGTCTCCGGTCGCCCGTTGGGGGTGGATCGGTGTGGGGGGTGGGGGGGTTGGGGAGATCGGGGTGGGTGGTGCAGGGGTGGTGGAGACCGGGGTGGGTAGTTTTAGGATCTGTCTTTTTTTTGTTTCGATGAGTTCGGGAGGATCCCGTCAGCCCTATATAGGGGGAGCTGTGATCCAAATAGTTATTCTAATCCCGGGATTAGAATAGTGTTAGGATGGGTCTATTCTATCAACACCCCTTAAGACCTTATTCTAACAACATCGGAGCTTATTCTGCTAACACCTAACGATGTACCGCCCGCCGCCGAGCCGAACCGAACCAGCCCACTACCACTAACCAAACCGCACAAAGGCCCACCCCCACCTCCCGCACGACACCCAGCTCCCTGTTCCCCCCGATCCAAACTCCCACCTCCTTCCACCTTCCCGGCAGATCCCCACCTTCCCCGCCGGAGCCACCGCACCCACCATCTTCCTCGCCGCCCCTACACCACCTATGCACCCTCACCTTCTTCACCGTCGGGGCTCCCGTACTCCACGCACGGGCAAAACCATGGACTCCGCCAGCACCTCCATATCCACCACCGGATTCCTAGAAGTGTTGCGCCGCCGGCCGCCCATGGCACGGTGACGAGGAGCTCGCCGTCCCACTCCTCCTGGCGCACCGAGCAGCCACGCCCCCTGCCGGCTAGTCGCGCCGCCCCTCCCCATGGTCCTCAACCTCTCTCTGTGTGGACTGCTCTAGATCCGGCATGATCCGCGCTGTACCGAGCTTCCACCACCGGATCCCATTCCCCTTCTTCCCTCGGGCCTGCCCCAACACCCGAAGCCTCCACCACCGGCGAGCGCGGGCCTCCCTCCCACTGCTTCCTCCCTCCTCTCTGGTGGCCGGCCTCCCCAACACAAGATCTCGCCCGTTGTCATGCCATGGCTCCAGCACCTCCCTCATACGCATTGTACCCGCTGCTTGAAGTTCATTTTGATTTTTTTGAATCTCACGGGATTTTGTTTTGCAGTTTACTATGATATCCATGGCGCTGGCTGCACCACACCTTCTCCTGTTGCTTTATCCGAGGCAAGGCCGGGCTCTGCCGCGTCGGGAATCAGGGTGTGGCACGGCACACCTGCGCGTGGGTGGTTCTCTTCTTCCCCAATATCCTCTCGCTATTCCAGCTCCTGGATGTTTAACTGCAGGAAGCTGTATCGAAAAATATTTTGCAGTGGAGTTTTAATGAAGTTCATTTTTATTTTGCATTTTGAAAAAAATGGTTATGCAATGTGCAGTGCTGTGCTGTGCAGTTAACTACTGGGGTACTCAAGTGCCAAATTTTGGAGTTCACTTTCCTCTAGAATGTGTCAAAAAAAGGTGATGCAGTTTGTCCATCCAAGGCATGCGGTTTTCGATTGCATTTTATTTTTATGGGTTATCTCCTACAAGATGTTGTGTACATGATGCAGCTCGCTGAAAAAAGATATGTGGTTCATTCTATAAAAAAACCGACGAGAAGCTCACTTTGTTCACGTGATAACCGACGAAACTAAAAAAATGATTTTGAAAAATTAGTATAGTACGCTTCACCTCGTCTCATAAAAAATTCATGTACTTCACTTCAATTTGTGAAACGCCCCGTATGTAACTTGCCATATTTGTATTCCAACTCTTGCCATTTTCGGCTCTAAGTTATGATATTCCCTCGTGGTTGGGTTTTGTCTTCGTTTTGCTTTTTATCCATGTCATGCATCTCATATCATGTCATCATGTGCATCGCATTTGCATACGTGTTCATCTCATGCATCCGCGCATTTTCCCCGTTGCCCGTTTTGCATTCCGGCACTTCTACATTCTCAGGCGCCCCCCTTTTGCCTCTTTTCATGTGTGAGTGTTAAACTTCTAGGATTGGACCGATATTTACCAAGCGGCCTTGGTACACTACCGGTAGTCCGCCTGTCAAGTTTCGGGCCGTTTGGAGTTCGTTTGATACTCCAACGGTTAACCGAGGAACCGTAAAGGCCTCGTGTGTGTTGCAGCCCAACACCCCTCCAAAGTGGCCCAAAACCCATCCAAACTCCCTCCATCCTCTCGGTCGTTCGATCACGATTGCGTGGCCGAAAACCGCACCTCATTTGGACTCTCCTAGCTCCCTCTACCTACAAATATGTGCACCCCTCCGAAATTTTCGGGTGAAACCCTAGATCCAACTCCTCCCGCGCCGCCGGACACGTCCGCGTCCGCCGGACGCGTCCGCCCGGCCAATCAGAAAGCGCCAAGTGGCACCGCGCGCCCACTTCCCTGCCGCCAGCCTGCCGGGCCCGCCTCCGGCCCCCGCGACCCGGTTCGCCCGACCGCGCCCCGCACCGCCCGCGCTCGTCACCGCCGCCATCCGCGCCTCATGCCGGCCGCCGCCTCCGCCTTGCCGCCCGGCTCCGGCAACCTCGCCGGTGACTGCTCCGCCGCTCCTCTGCCGCGGACCTCGCCGCCCCGCCGTCCTGCGGCCGGATCCGGCCTCCCCGGCCCTGGATCCGGCGAGTACCTCCATCTCCGGCAAGCTCCACCTTCGTCTCCGGCGAGCTCGTGCCCTCCTCGATTCGCATGCAAATCCGAAGAACCCTAGATCTGAGGTGGTTTTCGTCTAAGTCTTTTTTCATGTTCATGTTTTCAAGCTATGTTCATCATGCCATAACTCTGCATCCGTAGCTCCATTTTGGGCGTGCCATATATCAAATTTTTCGTCTGGATGTGCTCTTCATTTTATTCCATTGCATCATGCTTGCTTGAGTCCATCTTGATGCCTAAAATGCTATTGCAAGAGTGCTATAAAATGTTAGTTCATGATTATTGTGTGCCTCCTATGAACTTGAGCCCTATGGGACTTAGAATTTCACTGTCTTTTCCCTGATGTTATTTTTATGCCATGTATTCATGTTGATACAGAGTGATACTTGCTTATTTTGAGTATGTTCAGTAAGTATGATTTGAGCATATGGTTATGCTCTATCCATCCATGTCTTTCTTTGCAATTTTGGAGTACCCTAGCATGACTCAATCTTCCTCTACTTTTGCTATAAAATGTTCGGCAGATTCTTTACATGTTAATCAATTTTGCCAAGGTTGTTATAGTTGATACATGCATGCTATGAGATTGTTCTTGCCATGTTTAGCTTCTTGATCATGTCTTCTTGCTGGGTGTATGCTTAGTTTGTCATGCAATGCCTTGTGGTGAGTGCATCGAGCTTGCAAACATGCCTTCGTAGCTCTGTTTTTGCCATGTCCAGTTTTCTGCTAAGTCTGAATCTGTTAACGAAACTTGCTATGTTTACATGGGTGCCATCATGTTTTCTGTGCCCTTTTGGCTTATGGTCAGTAAGGGACTTTTGTTATATACTTTGAGTAGATTCATGCCATGCCTTGTGTTGCTATGTTCTGATCCTGTAGCATGTTGTTATCTTGCTCTAAACTTTGCTTCCTGATGTTAAATCCTGACATGTTATTTTCACAAAGTCTGTGAAGCTGATATCTTTTGCACTTTTTCCATGCTTGTTTGAACCTGCTATTGTGTGATTTAGCCGTAGCTCAGTGTTCATCTTTTGTCAAGCATCTTGAGTAGATCACTGCCATGTGCTTTGTTGATATGTTAGAGTGCAGTAGCTTAGTTTCTTGTTGCATTTTAGATGGCATCGTGTTGTTAATCGCAGAATCGTGCCATTATTGTTTTGCTTGCCATTTGCAAACCGTGCATCCGATTCCGGTGATCTTTATATCAATTTCAAACGAAATCAACTCATCTTTCCAGTGGTGCACTTGGTTTGCCAAGTTGAGGCCTGGTTCAATCTTTTCCTTCCGGAGCACGCATATGCATTGCATATCACATCCCGCATATCATGTCATGTTTTGCATCATGTTGCTTGCGCATTGCACCATGGTTGATTGTAGTTTCTTTTGCTTGTGTTCTTGCCTTGGGTAGAGCCGGGAGACGAGTTC
This sequence comes from Triticum urartu, assembly GCF_003073215.2. NCBI lineage: Eukaryota > Viridiplantae > Streptophyta > Magnoliopsida > Poales > Poaceae > Triticum > Triticum urartu. The sequence goes on along the minus strand of NC_053028.1, from coordinate 368,791,534 downwards.
ATGATCGAGGAACCCGTTGAGTACGCTTACGAGGATCAAGCTTACATCAACTCGGAGAACTTTGCAGGCAAGATGACCATACCCTCGAAATCACCTCTATATTTGCTTGCTAGTTGCTCGCTCTATTTCTATGCTTATGACGCGATACCTACCACATGCTTTATCATGCCTCCCATATTGCCATGTCAAACCTCTAACCCACCTTGTCCTAGCAAACCGTTGTTTGGCTATGTTACCGCTTTGCTCAGCCCCTCTTATAGTGTTGCTAGTTGCAGGTGAAGTTTGGAGTTTGTTCCTTGTTGGAACATGATTATTGTTGGGATATCACTACTATATCTTGTTACTTTAATGCATCTATATACTTGGTAAAGGGTGAAAGGCTCGGCCTTATGCCTGGTGTTTTGTTCCACTCTTGCCGCCTTAGTTTTCGTCACACTGGTGTTATGTTCCTTGATTCCGCGTTCCTTACGCGGTTGGGTTATAATGGGAACCCCTTGACAATTCGCCTTGAATAAAACTCCTCCAGCAAGGCCCAACCTTGGTTTTACCATTTGCCACCTAAGCCTTTTTCCCTTGGATTCCGGGGACTCAAGGGTCATCTTTATTTTAAACCCCCGGGCAGTGCTCCTTTGAGTGTTGGTCCAAACTAGAGTCCTTTGCAGCGCCCCCTCGGGGAAACTCGAGGTTTGGTTTTAGTTGTATGGAGCGCTCATCCGGTGTGCCCTGAGAACGAGATACGTGCGACTCCTATCGGGATTTTTCGGCACATGGGGCGGCTTTGCTGGTCTTGGTTTTACCTTTGTTGAAATGTCTTGTAACTGGGATTCCGAGTCTGATTGGGCCGTCTTGGGAGAAGGAATATCCTTCGTTGTCCATGAGAGCTTGTGCTGGGCTAAGTTGGCACACCCCTACAGGGTTTTTGAACTTTCAAAAGCCGTGCCCGCGGTTATGGGTAGATGGGAATTTGTTAACATCTGGTTGTAGAAAACCTGACACTTAACTTAAATTAAAATGAATCAACAGCGTGCGTAACCGTGATGGTCTCTTTTCAGCGGAGTCCGGGAAGAGAACACGGTCTCGTGTTATGCTTGAACCTAAGTAGTTCTAGGATCACTTCTTGATCTTTGTAGCTTCTCGGCCGTGCTTTGCTTTCTCTTCTCGCTCTCATTTGCGCATGTTAGCCACCATATATGCTAGTGCTTGCTGCAGCTCCACCTCCCTACCTTTTCCTACCCATGAGCTTAAATAGTCTTGATCGCGAGGGTGTGAGATTGCTGAGTCCCTGTGACTCACAGATTACTTCCAAAACCAGAGTAGATGTCGATGATGCCATTCCAGGGGATCCGACTGAACTCAAGTGGGAGTTCGACGAGGACTTAGTACGCTACTACGTTTCCTTTTTAGACGATCAGTAGTGGAGCCTAGTTGGGGCGATCGGGGATCTTATGCATTTGGGGTTGTCTTTATTTTGGTTCCATAGTCGGACCTTGATTGTATTCTGGATGATGTAATGCTATATTTATGTGTTGTTTGAAGTGGCGATTGTAAGCCAACTCTGTACCTCTTTCTTTTTCAGTACATGGGATGTGTAAAGATTACCACACTTGTAACACCCATGATGCGGCTATATCTCCCACATGAGAAGGTGGCTGCAATTGTGAATTGGGAACCGCCTCAGAATGTGAAGCAACTCCGCGGCTTCCTTGGGCTCGCAAGCTATTGTCGAAGATTCGTTGAGAATTTCTCTAAGATAGTGAAGCCTCTTTCCAACCTTCTCCAGAAGCATGTGAAGTATGTCTAGACGCCTGAATGTGACATCGCTTTCAACACCCTCAAAGAGAAGTTAGTCACAGCTCCAGTTCTGACTCCTCCTGATGAATCCAAACCATTCGAGGTTTTCTGTGATGCTTCCCTTCAAGGTCTCGGTGCTGTGTTAATGCAAGATAAGAAAGTTGTGGCCTATACCTCTCGCCAGTTGAAGCCCAACGAAAAGAACTACCCCACTCACGGCCTCGAGTTGGCGGAAGTTGTCCATGCTCTTTTAACATGGAGACATCTCTTGTTGGGAAGGAAAGTGGACATCTTCACTGATCATAAGAGTCTCAATTACATTTTCCCTCAACCCAGCCTCAACCTCAGGCAGACTCGTTGGGTCGAAATGATTCAAGAGTATAATCCGAGTATTGAATATACTCCAGGCAAGGCCAATGTCATTGCTGACGCTTTGAGCAGGAAGGCTTACTGCAATAGTTTGATTCTCAAGCCCTTCCAACCGGATCTTTGTAAAGCTATCCGCAAACTTAATCTCCAAGTTGTTCCTCAAGGATTTCTTGCCAACCTCCAAGTCTCTCCTACTTTGGAAGATCAGATTCGTGAGGCTCTACTTCTTGATGCTATGGTGAATAAGGTGAAGATTGGGATTGCCAAGAGCCAACCCAAGTACAAGTTCTATCGCCTTGATGACAAAGATACTCTATTCTTCGAGGATCGCATTGTTGTTCATAAGGGTGACCTTCGTAAAGTCATTATGAACGAGGCTCACAATTCACTCATTTCTATTCATCCTGGAAGTACAAAGATGTACCATGACCTCAACCAGTCGTATTGGTGGACTCAAATGAAGCGCGAGATTGCTCAATTCGTGAATGAATGTGATGTCTGCAGAAGAGTGAAAGCAGAACACCAACGACCAGCTGGTCTCCTCCAACCTCTTGCCATTCTAGAATGGAAGTTTGACCATATTGAGATGGACTTCGTGACTGGATTTCCCAAGTCCAAGCGTGGCAATGATGCTATCTTTGTTGTCATCGACAAGCTCACTAAAGTGGCTCATTTTCTTCCTATCAAAGAATCTATCATAGCAGCTCAGTTGGCAGAGCTATATACCTCCAGGATTGTCTCTTTGCACGGCATTCCATAGTTGATATCTTCATATCGTGGAAGCATCTTTACTTCTAAGTTCTGGGACTCCTTTCAGAAGGCCATGAGCACCAACATTCGCTTCAGCACAACCTTTCATCCTCAAACTAGTGGACAAGTCGAGCGAGTCAATCAAATTCTTGAAGATATGCTCAGGGCCTGTGTCATTTCCTTCGGTATGAAGTGGGAAGATTGTCTTCCATATGCCGAGTTCTCCTACGAAAAAAACTTCCAAGCGAGTTTGGGCAAGGCCCCATTCAAGATTCTCTATGGCAGAAAGTGACGTACTCCTCTTAATTGGTCAGAGACTGGTGAAAGCCAACTTCTTGGAAATGACTTTATCACAGAGGCTGAAGAAATGTGCAAAGTCATTCGTGAAAATCTCAAAGCCGCGCAATCGCGCCAGAAGAGTTACTATGATAGCAAGCATCGTGACTTGGCTTTAGAGATCGGAGACCATGTCTACCTCCGCGTCTCTCCAATGAAAAGTACTCATCGCTTCGGTATCAAAGGGAAGCTTGCCCCAAGATACGTGGGTCCTTTCAAGATCACTCGCAAAAGAGGCGATCTCGCCTATTAACTTGAGCTTCCATCCAACTTTGCAAACGTGCACGACGTGTTTCACGTGTCTCAGCTTCGCAAGTGTTTCAAGACTCTTGACCGCACTATCAACTTCGAAGAGATTGATCTCCAAGAAGACATGTCTTATAATGAGCATCCCGTTGCTATTCTTGAAGAAACTGAGCGCAAGACTCGCAACAAGTCAATCAAATTCCTGAAAGGGAAGTGGTCACATCATTCCGACCGAGAAGCCACCTGGGAACGCGACGACCACCTCCGTTACGAATATCCGGAGTTTTTTTCCAGTCCTAGATCTCGGGATGAGATCCTTTCGTAGTGGTGGAGTGTTGTAACGCCCCGTATGTAACTTGCCATATTTGTATTCCAACTCTTGCCATTTTTGGCTCTAAGTTATGATATTCCCTTGTGTTGGGTTTTGTCTTTGTTTTGCTTTTTGTCCATGTCATGCATCTCATATCATGTCATCATGTGCATCGCATTTGCATACGTGTTCGTCTCATGCATCCGAGCATTTTCCCCATTGTCCGTTTTGCATTCCGGCACTTCTACGTCCTCCGGCGCCCCCCTTTTGCCTCTTTTCGTGTGCGAGTGTTGAATGTTCTCGGATTGGACCGAGATTTTCCAAGCGGCCTTGGTACGCTACCGGTAGACCGCCTGTCAAGTTTCGTGCCGTTCAGAGTTTGTTTGATACTCCAACAGTTAACCAAGGAACTGTAAAGGCCTCGTGTGTGTTGCAGCCCAACACCCTTCCAAAGTGGCCCAAAACCCATCCAAACCCCCTCCATCCTCTCAGTCGTTCGACCACGATCACGTGGCCAAAAACAGCACCTCATTTGGACTCTCCTAGCTCCCTCTACCTACAAATATGTGCACCCCTCCGAAATTTTCGGGCGAAACCCTAGATCCAACTCCTCCCACGCCGCCGGACACGTCCGCGTCCGCCGGATGCGTCCGCCCCCCGCCGCCCGGTCAATCAGGAAGCGCCAAGTGGCGCCGCGCCCACTTCCCCGCCGCCAGCCCGCCGGGCCCGCCTCCGGCCCCCGCGGCCCGGTTCGCCCGATGCCGCCCGACCGCGCCTCGCGTCGCCCGCGCTCGTCCGCGCCTCACGCCGGCCGCCGCCTCCGCCTCGCCGCCCGGCTCCGGCAACCTCGCCGGCGACCGCTCCGCCGCTCCTCTGCCGCGGACCTCGCCGCCCCGCCGTCCCGTGGCCGGATCCGGCCTCCCCGACCCTGGATCCGGCGAGTACCTCCATCTCCGGCGAGCTCCACCTTCATCTCCGGCGAGCTCGTGCCCTCCTTGGTTCACGTGCAAATCCGAAGAACCCTAGATCTGAGGTGGTTTTCGACCACGTCTTTTTTCCTGTTCATGTTTTCAAGCTATGTTCATCATGCCATAACTCCGCATCCGTAGCTCCGTTCTGGGCGTGCCATATATCAAATTGTTCGCCTGGATGTGCTCTTCATTTTGTTCCATTGCATCATGCTTGTTTGAGTCCATCTTGATGCCTAAAATTCTGTTGCAAGAGTGCTATAAAATGTTAGTTCCTGATTCTTATCAGATTATGAGCATTTGTCATTTTTGCCATGATTATTGTGTGCCTCCTATGAACTTGAGCCCTACATGCGTTTTGGGATATGCTATGCCATTTTTACAGGGATGTATGCCATGTATTTTTGTGATCAATGTGGTGACTAGCAGAAGCATGCAAAGTAGCTCTCGTGATGTTGCTGACTTCAGGGACTTAGAATTTCACTAAGTCCTTTCCCTGATGTTATTTTTATGCCATGTATTCATGTTGATACAGATTGATCCTTGCTTCTTTTGAGTATGTTCAGTAAGGATGATTTGAGCATATGGTTATGCTCTATCCATCCGTTTCTTTGTTGCAATTTTGGAGTACCCTAGCATGACTCAATCTTGCTCTACTTTTGCTATAAAATGTTCCTGGCAGATTGTTTATGTGTTAATCAATTTTGCCAAGGTTGTTGTAGTTGATCCATGCATACTATGAGATTGTTCTTACCATGTTTAGCTTATTGATCATGTCTTCTTGATGGGTGTATGGTTAGTTTGTCATGCAATGCCTTGTGGTGAGTGCATCGAGCTCGCAAACATGCCTTCGTAGCTCTGTTTTTGCCATGTCCAGTTTTCTGCTAAGTATGAATCTGATAATGAAACTTGCTAGGTTTACATGGGTGCCATCATGTTTTCTATGCCCTTTTGGCTTATGGTCAGTAAGGGACTTCTGTTATATGCTTTGAGTAGATTCATGCCATACCTTGTGTTGCTATGTTCTGATCCTGTAGCATGTTGTTATCTTGCTCTAAACTTTGCTTCTTGATGTTAAATCCTGACATGTTATTTTCACTAAGTCTATGAAGCTGATATCTTTTGCACTTTTTCCATGCTTGTTTGAACCTATTGTTGTGTGATTTAGCCGTAGCTCAGTGTTCATCTTTTGTCAAGCATCTTGAGTAGATCACTGCCATGTGCTTTGTTGCTATGTTAGAGTCCATTAGCTTAGTTTCTTGTTGCATTTTAGATGGCATCGTGCTGTTAATCGCAGAATCTTGCCATTATTGTTTTGCTTGCCATTTGCAAATCGTGCATCCGATTCCGATGATCTTTATATTTATTTCGACCGAAATCAACTCATCTTTCCAGCGGTGCACCTGGTTTGCCAAGTTGAGGCTTGGTGCAATCTTTTCCTTCCGGAGCACGCATATGCATTGCATATCACATCCCGCATATCATGTCATGTTTTGCATTATGTTGCTTGCGCATTGCACCATGGTTGATTGTAGTTTCTTTTGCTTGTGTTCTTGCCTTGGGTAGAGCCGAGAGACGAGTTCGTGATCGAGGAACCCGTTGAGTACGCTTACGAGGATCAAGCTTACTTCAACTCGGAGAACTTTGCAGGCAAGATGACCATACCCTCGAAATCACTTCTATCTTTGCTTGCTAGTTGCTCGCTCTATTGCTATGCCTATGCCGTGATACCTACCACATGCTTGATCGTGCCTCCCATATTGCCATGTCAAACCTCTAACCCACCTTGTCCTAGCAAACCTTGTTTGGCTATGTTACCGCTTTGCTCAGCCCCTCTTATAGCGTTGCTAGTTGCAGGTGTGAAGTTTGGAGTTTGTTCCTTGTTGGAACATGATTATTTTTGGGATATCACTATTATATCTTTTTACTTTAATGCATCTATATACTTGGTAAAGGGTGAAAGGCTCGGCCTTATGCCTGGTGTTTTCTTCCACTCTTGCCGCCTTAGTTTCCGTCATACCGGTGTTATGTTCCTTGATTTTGCGTTCCTTACGCGGTTGGGTTATAATGGGAACCCCTTGACAGTTCGCCTTGAATAAAACTCCTCCAGCAAGGCCCAACCTTGGTTTTACCATTTGCCACCTGCCTTTTTCCCTTGGGTTCCGCAGACTCAAGGGTCATCTTTATTTTAAACCCCCGGGCCAGTGCTCCTCTGAGTGTTGGTCCAAACTAGAGTCCTTTGCAGCGCCCCCTCAGGGAAACTCGAGGTTTGTTTTTAGTTGTACGGAGCGCTCATTCGGTGTGCCCTGAGAACGAGATACGTGAGACTCCTATCGGGATTTTTCGGCATATCGGGCGGCTTTGCTGGTCTTGGTTTTACCTTTGTTGAAATGTCTTGTAACCGGGATTCCGAGTCTGATTGGGCCGTCCTGGTTAAAGGAATATCCTTCATTGACCGTGAGAGCTTGTGATCGGCTAAGTTGGGACACCCCTGCAGGGTTTTTGAACTTTCGAAAGCCGTGCTCGCGGTTATGGGCAGATGGGAATTTGTTAATATCCGGTTGTAGAAAACCTGACACTTAACTTAAATTAAAATGAATCAACAACGTGCGTAACCGTGATGGTCTCTTTTCGGCGGAGTCCGGGAAGAGAACACGGTCTCGTGTTATGCTTGAACGTAAGTAGTTCTAGGATCACTTCTTGATCTTTGTAGCTTCTCGACCGTGCTTTGCTTTCTCTTCTCGCTCTCATTTGCGTATGTTAGCCACCATATATGCTAGTTCTTGCTGTAGCTCCACCTCCCTACCTTTTCCTACCCATGAGCTTAAATAGTCTTGATCGCGAGGGTGTGAGATTGCTGATTCCCCGTGACTCACAGATTACTTCCAAAACCAGATGCAGGTGCCGATGATGCCATTCCAGGGGATGCGACTGAACTCAAGTGGGAGTTCGATGAGGACTCAGGACGTTACTACATTTCCTTTCCAGACGATCAGTAGTGGAGCCCAGTTGGGGCGATTGGGGATCTTATGCATTTGGGGTTGTCTTTATTTTGGTTTCATAGTCGGACCTTGATTGTATTCTGGATGATGTAATGCTATATTTATGTGTTGTGTGAAGTGGCGATTGTAAGCCAACTCTGTACCTCTTTCTTATTCAGTACCTGGGATGTGTAAAGATTACCCCTCTTGCGACATGCCTACAATGCGGTTATGCCTCTAAGTCGTGCTCCGACACGTGGGAGATATAGCCGCATCGTGGGTGTTACAATTTTTCAGGCGGTTTAGTTCCCTCGATTGTGAAGTACACCCGTCTCCGGTAGTTTCACGTGCTTTCAAAAAAAATGTGTTACCAAAGAGGTTCACTACTCGTCTTGAAGCAGCTCATAAGTCAAATTATGAAGCTCACTTTGTTCTCTCGCATAGTTTGTTATAACACTCCTTCGTGGTTCCCTTGGTAAACAGAAATTAAAACATCTCAAAAGAAGCTCTCTTCTTATTAGATGTAGTTCACTCACTCGGTCCCTGCGGTCCACTCGCCCGGTCTACGCACGTAAAAAGTAAGAAGTGCGGGAAAAAGACAACAAAAACTCATGAGGTTCACTTTTGGTAGTGTTGCGGTTCACTTTCGGGAGTGTTGCGGTCCACTCTCGTTCAAAAAAAGTTAAAAAAACACAACAAAAACTTGTGCGAGAAAGTTTATGTCCGACAAAAAGAAATCATAAAGTTCACTTGACTGCCTGCTGCAGTGCGGTTTTTCGTTTGAAGCAGTGCGTTCTTCTATCCGATGAAAGGTCCACTCGCTTGGTCAACGTGCGTAAAAAAATAATAAGTATGAAAAAAAGACAACACGAACTCATAAGGTTCACTTTGGGTAGTGTTGTGGTCCGCTCTCGTTCGAAAAAAATTGAAAAAAGACAACAAAAACTTGTGCGAGAAAGTTTATGTGAGACAAAAAGAAATCACGAAGTTCACTTGACTATCTGCTGCAGTGCGGTTTTCCGTTTGAAGCAGTGTGTTCTTCTGTCCGATGAAGTACACACGACGATTTTGGTCTCGCGAAAAACAGAGTATACGCTTTTTGGTAAAATCAAAACCGCTCTTAAACCGTAAGGAATTAGAGAGAGTGTTCTACATGAAAAAGTTGTGTATCGTCGATATCTTTCCAACGGCGTATCATTTGAATCATTTCGACTAGCGGTTTGGAAAACTTTAGCAAAAAACCGCTGCTACCACTCGTCGTTCGCCACACGATTTCTAAAATTAACTTAAAACCGTAAGAAAACTCAAAAACATTACCACATATGAAAGTTGCGCCTTGTCTATAGCTTTTCAATGGTGTATCGCACGCATCGTTTCGACAAACGGTTAAAAACTGGAGCAAAAATAGTACCAAAAATTTTAAAAATTTTAAAAATAGAATTCAGTGATTTAGTAAATTTGAAACTGCTCTTAAACCGTAACGAATTAGAGAAAATAATAGATATGAAAAAGATGCGCCTCGACGATATCTTTCTAATGGCGTATCATTTGCTTTATTCCGATGAGCGGTTTAGAAAAAATCATGAAAATACGCTCACTGCTACTTGTCATCCGCCGCACCGTTTTTGAAACTGCTCTTAAACCGCGAGGAATTTAGAAAAGTGTTCAACATGGTGAAGTTGCGCATAATCCATAGCTTTCCAACAGTATATTATATGCCTCGTTATGAGAAACGGTTAAAAATTAGAGCGAAGACAATACCAAAAAACACCGCGTGCAGTTTTTTCCGACACGAAGTTCACTAGTCTGTATTGCAGTGCTCTTGCTATAGAAAATGCACTGCTCTCGCGTTGAGCGTGTAGTGCGGAAGTGTTGTCAAAATAACTATTTTGCTAATATTAGTATAATAGACCGGCTGTATTTTCCTACTACCGGGTGTAGTTACTCTCACTTTTGTTTCATACGTTCTAGGTAGTATCTATCACATTGGAGAGTACGTATGCGTAGTATGTAGTAAATAAGAATCTTTAGGTAGTATATATATACTACTTTTTTGGTAGTATGTATCATATTTTGTGCATACTTCATTTTGCGTACAAATATGTACGTATTTCACAAATACAATAAAACTATGGGTTCACTTGGAATTTTTTCATATAACTCACATTGGAGTATCTTAGATATAGTATATGAACATACTAAAAATGATAAAGTAGTGAATATACTACCACATGGTAGTATATGAGACATGGGTGTTACTACACCCGGTAGTAGGATATATATATATATATAGCCGGCCTATTCTGTTAATATTAGCAGAATAGTTATTCTGCCAGCACTTTCGAACTGCATGCTCAACGCGAGGGCACTGCACTTTCTGTAGCAAAGACACTGCAATGCATACACTAGTGAACTTCGCATCGGAAAGAACTACATACAATGTTTTTTCGATACGGTTTTCGCTCTAGTTTTTAACCGTTTGTCGGAACAAGGCGTATAATATACCATTGGAAAGCTATGGATTAGGCACAACTTCACCATGTTGAACACTTTTCGAGATTCCTCGCAGTTTAAGAGCAGTTTCAAAAACGGTGGGCGCCCAACGAGTGGCATCGAGCGTCTTTTCGTGTTTATTCGCAAACCGCTTATCAGAATGAAGCAAATGGTAAGCAGTTGGAAATATATCATCGAGCGGCAACTTTTTCGTATGTATTACTTTCTCTAGTTCATAACGGTTTAAGAGCAATTTCAAATTTACTTAATCGGGGAATTCTGTTTTTCAATTTTTTGCAAATTTTTTGTACTGTTTTCGCTGCAGTTTTTTAACCGTTTGTCAAAACAAGACGTGTGATATGCCGTTGGAAATCTACAGATCAAGCGCAACTTTCATATGTAGAAATTATTCTGAGATTCCTTACAGTTTTAAGTTAATTTTAAAAATCATGCAGCGAACGATGAGTGACAGCGGCCGTTTTTTGCGAATTTTTACAAGCCGCTGGTCGGAATGATTCAAATGATACGCCATTAGAAAGATATCGACGAGACGCAACTTTTTTATTTTGAACACACTCTCTAATTCCATACAGTTTAAGAGCAGTTTTGATTTTATCGAAATGCGACACTGTTTTTTCGCGACACTAATGAGTGGACCGCATCAGACAGAAAACCGCACTGCTTCGGACTAAAAACCGCAATGCATCAGACAGTCAAGCGCACTACATTTTTTTAATGCGTTTTTGTTTCAAATGTAGTGTACTAAGAAGTCATTCAGATTGAACTTCTTTCAAGATCAAAGTGCACCACATTTGCATGTTTTTTAAATGCATTTTAGACCAAAGTGCACCGCATTTGCATTTTTTAAATTCATTTTTGTTTTAAATGAAGTGTATCAAAAAGTTCTTCGTAGTGGACTTTTTTGCAAGACCAAAGCGCACTGCACTTGCATGTTTTAAATGCATTTTTCTTTGTAGTGGACTTTTTTACAAGACCAAAGCGCACTGCATTTGCATGTTTTAAATGCATTTTTCTTTGTAGTGGACTTTTTTACAAGACCAAAGCGCACTACATTTGCATATTTTAAATGCACTTTTGTTCTAAATGGTGAAAAATTCCTCCAAAAATAATAAAAAGTGAACTCCTCTCTACATTTTTTTAAACGGCAAAGCTAAAATCCTGCCGTCCAGATTTTTGCGTCAAATCCGAACGATCTCGTGGCCGTACGATGTTTATCCTGCGACCACGATCTTGCGAGTAACTGCTACATTGATTGCTTCACGGTCCGATCCCGCACTATGTGCGCCCACATCGCTCGTTCGTTTTTTCCTCTCTCCCCCGTGGTCCACGCACTTATCTCTCCAGGTATGGTAATCTTTCTCGTGGGATTTCTTTCCCTCTCCTGGCCCACAGGCCCACATCATGCGGCTCCTGGCCCACACGTCCACATAATGCGGCAGGTTTTGGATTGAGAGATCGATTGTTCTAATGCGGCAGGGAATGTACAATGGTGGCATATGGATCTCATGACAAAAAGTAATTTGAAATATATGTGTTGATTTTTTTTCTCCCCAATGCAAGCTACTACTAGTAGTTCTCATCAAAGAATAAAAAATGACTCTCACTACACATGCATCCCTCCTCTCCATTTCAACTTTTTCAACTTTATGCACTAGACCATACTTTTTGTCTTTAAGCACCCGCCTCCTGGAGAGGATCTCGCTTCCCCATCCGAACCTACTTTTTCTGTTATCTGATCCTACATGGCATGTGTCGTGGAATTGTCACGGCAGATATCCTTAGTGTCAGGACTTAGTCGCGAGGCCAACGCATCTATGTGGTAGCTTGAGAGGGGTTGAGCGGGACGAGAGACGCGAGGTTTTACCCAGGTTCGGCCTCTCACGGTGGAGGTAAAAGCCTACATCCTGCTTCATTGATATTGATGATGATGATCATGGTACAAGAGTGCTCTATCTCGAGAGCTATTGTCTAAACCTAACTTGTCCAACTCGTGGAACTTGTGAATCTTCTCCCCCTTTGAGGAGCCCTGCCCCTCCTTATATATGTTGGAGGGGCGGGTTACATGTAGAGTCCTATTAGGATTAGGACTAGTCTACCTCTAATACAAACCGGATACAAGTCCAGGTCTTAGCTCCTTGTAAGATAATATTCCTCCTACCTTTCCTCTTAAACCGTCCCACCATTAAACGTGAACCGGCCTTCTGGGTCTTGGGCCTTGTCATCTGTCTGTCCCGCACGCCGGATCACCAGTGAGTCATAATGACCAGGTGGGTTTCTTGTAAACCGCCAAGTCAAGGCGGGTCGCCAGTAACTCGCCAAGTGTCAGCGGGGTCTTCAGATAATCCACCAAGTCCGGCCGGGTTAACTTCCAGCCGGTTTACACCGCGGGGTATATCCCCGACATTAGCCCCCAAGTTTAGCTTGGATTTATTCATGGTAAACTTATGCTACAAAATAAACACAAGAACAAATTTGACAGGTTATGCTCCGGGTTAAGAATTTTTGTAAACCGGTACCTGATCATCCTTAAGTCCTTGTTATTTCCTCCTTCTGAGAAATCCGGGTCAACAGACTAGCTTCATAATCAATTTGCCGACATTGGTTTGTCACCGAGAAATATTGTGAAGAATAACTCCTTTGACTCAGCTCCCAAAGCACCGATTTAAGAAATATGGGTCTGAAAATACTTATCTGATATTCAGCCGGTTTGAAGATGTAAAACTTGCCAGTTTAATATTACCAAAATGGCCGGTTTATAAATATTGATGGCGCCGGGTCATAATTGTTGTCGACACCGGGTCATGTAATTGATCTTCCTGATTTGCTCAAAACTGATAAAATGAAGATGTTCCTCCTTTATATGCATAATACCTGTAGCCCCCAAGTCTTAAGAGGAGAACATAGTGATAACTTAAGACTTGCTCCAATAAGTGTTTCAACCTTGAAGAAATCCGGTTTGTTCATCTCAATCATATAAACTGAATACTCCATATATGTAGCCCCCAAGTGCCGGGTTGTCATGCTTGCAGCAACCTGGGACTTGTAATTGCTTATAAAAACTTCAATCAGTGTAACCCCCAAGGGCCGGGTCATTATGCAATAATGAGCAGGAACTTTGTAAATATAATTTCATGTAAACTTGAACATGAAGTGTAGCCCCAAGGGCCGGCTTAGTAAGATAATACTGAACCGGGACTTGATATATACTTCAATGAAAATAACATCTTATAATGTAGCTTCCATCGTAGGGCTTGAACCCACGTCCACAAGGTTAAGAGCTTTGTGCTTTACCAACTGAGCAATGGATCCTTCAATATTATGGACGAAAACTTGTGTACCTTGAATTGTTGACAGGAGCAATTGGTAGCCCCCAAGGGCCGGCTCATTATAATATGATGAGTCGGGTCTTCAAATAAGACTAGTAAAAATGACTTTGCATTAGCCCCCAAGTGTCATGATGCATGCTTGCAGCGACATGAGACTTGCATGTAATCTTGATTTGAATAATGTAGCTCCCAAGTGCCGGGTTGTAAGCCTGCAGCGACTCGGGACTATTCCTTCCATTGTAGAATAAATCATATCCTTTGATAAAAGAGTAGGCATTGCGCTATAGCGACTTTGAAAACCTTAATAATAAAAATCCAGCCATGTTGGCTATTCAAGATAATATAATCCGGTATGAAAACCTTATTCATTCAATATCATAATGAAATTTCAGCCAAGTTTGGCTATTTGAATAATATAACCTAATGATTTATAAGCGCATGATTCCAATGGCGCAATCCAAATATATACTGGCGACTTATTGTCCAAAGCCAGGCCGGTTTAATAAACACCGGATCATACTACCGGTTTAATAAACACCGGTGATCATGCTTTATTCAACCTGTTTCTGCATACAACAAGTTTAAAGTGTCCTGGCGGTTTACCGCCGGACGGGTCATAATGCCCAACATATAACCTGGGTTTATAAGCAAGGCTGCATTTAGAATAATCAAATATGAAATATATCATACCTGTGACATTGAATCACATCGTTGGTTTTACCAACTTTTTGTAGTAAGGGTGATAACCCAAATCTTGAGTACTGATAACTCCTTACATATTGTGTCGGTTTATGATAAAACCGTGCCGGGTTGTGATAAACACCGTGTTACTCCATAAGAGGATGTTAACAACAAGGATCAAACCGGGCAAATAGTCTCTGGATTGACGTGAACTGTGTTCCGTCAATTGATTGGTTGAAAACTTTGTCGGTTTAAAAAACGCAATAAAAAGAAAGAAATACCTTTCAAAGAAAAGTGTGAGGCAAAGGCAATGACAAAACCGTTTGCAAAAAAAGGTTTATTTGAGCTGATCAGATGGCGTTACCATGGCCGAACACGACCAAGCTCCCGATAGGTGTAACTATGGTTCTAGTCAGCCAGGTCCCCAAATGAAACTGTGGCATTTATGCCGATCAAGTGGCATGGCAATGGTTCGGGTTCGACCAAACCCCCAAGTGATTCTGTGGCCTTAGGCCGATCAAGAGGCATGACTGGTTCAGACGTGACCAAGTCCCCAAGTGATCTGGTGGCTCTCGCCTATCAAGTGGTATTGTACTGGTTCGGACACGACCAAACCCCCAAGTGATATAACATGATGCTTTTTTGAAAAACTAACTCAGGGGGTCAACCGGAGGCCGCTTTAGAACAACTCCGTGTAACCACACATGATGTAAAAGAACAGAGACCCCGCTTTATAAAGCAGAAGCCCCCATGTGATCAATATTATGTCAGGCCAGTAAGGCGGGATACCCATGTTTGAACCGCGCATCATGGCAGCAGGTCCTCTTTGGCAATTTTTAACTTTTTTTGCAAGAGATAAATTCTTCTTGAACCGGGATCTTGAACCGGATATTGAGAGCTTCAAAGCTTTGTGGGAGATATCTTTCCCTTGAACCAGATTTTAAATCGGAATCTTCATTTTCAGCCGGAAATTTTCTGACGGCCTTTAAACTCGAACTTGCGAGAAGTTAATTCCTTTTTGAACCGGACATTGTTAAACCGGATTTGAGCGCTTCAGAGCTTTGGAGGAGGAAGATGTCTCTTGAGCCGGATTCTAAACCGGAGTCATTTCTGATGATCTGGAACTTCTTCATCGAGCCGGGATCTTATAACTGTCATATACTTTCTAAGCCGGAAATTTTCTGACGGCCTTTAAACTTTTAGCAATATAACAGTAGCCTCCGGGACCGTGTTATCCTTCCCTCCATCGTCCTACGGTTCTTAAATTTGCTAAAACTGGCAAGATTCGCTGAGTCATGTCATCGTAGCCCCCGGGTTTCAAAGGTGACTCGAGGAGTTGGCTTGAGACTCTCCATATTTGACCGTGATATAAACCGGCATAACTTGTATATCATTGGCGTTAATAGCACGACGTGAATCCGTAGAAGGTTGAGGTGACTGCGGCGGGTTGTAAATGATCCCATATGAGCCGTGTCAGCAACTCGGCCAATGGTTCCTTCCAACTGGCGATTTGAAGTTAACCAAACTGTAGTGGCGGCGATTTGTGCGCCTGCCCATTGAACCATCCAGTGCGGACGGTGGCTGAATGATAATTTGCCTTCAATTTATTGAAAGAAATCCAGGCTACGCAAGCAGTGACTTGCTCATACTCAATAAACAGCTCATGCAGACAGGTGCGGTTCGGTATGTTGATGTAGACCGGGCCGTGAGAGACGGACAGCAAAGATGACCGCAGCATCAGAGGTAGTTCCGACAGATGAGTCTGCCGCGACACGGTAAGCCGGGGCAGACGGAGAAGATCAGCACCAATGTCGTAAACCGTCACGGACGGGTGAGTTAACCGCGGGCGCAGTCCCGGCAAGCTGATGTAAACCGGACCATCGGGACAGTAACTTGCGCACGTTCCTTCACCGGGTGGTTGATACAGACGAAACGCCGGTGCAGAGCATTGCTAGCGCGTGCTACGTGCCTGTAATATAACTCCTCATTTGTAATGAACAATTGCCCTGTGTCAAAAATATCACATGCCAAAGTAATTGTTTCTTGGAAAAAAATATTATGCGCTAATAAAATAAACCTTAGATGGATATCACCTGATTTGTGCACACGACGGATGATCCGTATTCAGTGTTCGTGAATAATCTCCAGTAGATTCAACAGCAATTTAGCCACCCCCTCGAGACCGCGGCAGCTCTGTAGTTGGAATCCGGTTCATCGGCTAGGCGGAGTCGCGGTCGCAGCGGTGATGCCCGGTGACGGTTTGGAGCGAAACCAAGCGTGGCTTGGTGTTGACTCGCCATTGGGGACCCGGCCAGCGAGGCGCAGTTGGCGAGGCTCCGGCTATCGCGAGGTTCACGCGGGGCAGTTTGGAACGAGGTCACAACAGAGTCTGATTCCATCTTGGCGGCGAAGTTGCTCAGAGATGAGGCAAAGTTATAGCAGCGGCAGGCCAGGCGCAAGGGTACAGCAGAAGGTATAGTAATTTTGAGGCGGCTCATTGCACAGAGCAGCAGCTCCCTTCATATCCAACTTTTTCTTCCATTATAATATTGCTGCTCACGGACAGACCGGCTTGAGGAAAAGTTTGATTGAGAGCTCACATGTGCAAGTACAGGCCTCCGAGTAGTACTCGTGGTAGGAGTACCAGATTGAATTGGCTTCGGCCTTTATCCAAAAGAAGTAGCACCAACAGCTACGAGTTAACGCCCCCTGGAACTTTGAACCAGCGAAACAGTGCACGATAGCAGAAATTGCTTGTCTCGGCGACTTGGAAATTTGATGGCTTGATTGATTGCATAGGAAATCGAGTTGAGGCTGACCTCCGCCACAGGTCGTGTCGGCGGCGGTGCATAGGACGCTGCAACCCTAATCTCTTGTAAACTCAGACATCCCAGATTATAAATCTGAACCAATAAACTTTGAAGTTGATGCATATCTTTCTAAATCGTCTCTTCTTCATCCGGAAAAATCATGAACTTCTCGATCCCTGAGATAGATCCCTCCAAGAACTTAACACCACCGTGCGCGAGCCCCACGGTGGGCGCCAACTGTCGTGGAATTGTCACGGTAGATGTCCTTAGTGTCAGGACTTAGTCGCGAGGCCAACACATCTATGTGGTAGCTTGAGAGGGGTTGAGCGGGACGAGAGACGCGAGGTTTTACCCAGGTTCGGCCCCTCACGGTGGAGGTAAAAGCCTACATCCTGCTTCATTGATATTGATGATGATGATCATGGTACAAGAGTGCTCTATCTCGAGAGCTATTGTCTAAACCTAACTTGTCCAACTCGTGGAACTTGTGAATCTTCTCCCCCTTTGAGGAGCCCTGCCCCTCCTTATATATGTTGGAGGGGCGGGTTACATGTAGAGTCCTATTAGGATTAGGACTAGTCTATCTCTAATACAAACCGGATACAAGTCTAGGTCTTAGCTCCTTGTAAGATAATATTCCTCCTGCCTTTCCTCTTAAACCGGCCCACCATTAAACGTGAACCGGCCTTCTGGGTCTTGGGCCTTGTCATCTGCCTGTCCCGCACGCCGGATCACCAGTGAGTCATAATGACCAGGTGGGTTGCTTGTAAACTGTCAAGTCAAGGCGGGTCGCCAGTAACTCGCCAAGTGTCAGCGGGGTCTTCAGATAATCCACCAAGTCCGGCCGGGTTAACTTCCGGCCGGTTTACACCGCGGGGTATATCCCCGACAGCATGTGAGGCATCACCCTGGGGCTATGCATTGGCCACACCCTTATTTTTTTGCAGGGTCTGATGCGTACTTACATGACAAGAGGAAAAGAGTAGAAAAATAAAGTGTGTGTTTGCATGAAGAGGAATCGAACCAAAGCTGGCATGTCTACTAGCTGGCTGCATTGCCACTTGAGACAACTGATCCCTTCGGTGTTATTTATACAAAAAAATTATTCCGCAGCCTTATTTTTACTACCATATCAGAAGAAAAATGGCTTTCGGTCTTCTAGACCTGCTAACCTAGGTATAATCATCATCATCATCATAATTTGACCCAAGAAAAAATAATTAAAAATATAACATTTTGACCCAAGACAAAATATCCAAACATACCTTCGATAACTTCGGTGTGAATAACATTGATAATATATGCACTGAAACTGATAACTTACGTACAAAACATTTTTGAAAAACACACCCTCCCCCCCTCCAATAGTAATCTGCGCACCACGATATTGTTTAGCCCTGGATAAATTTGTTAAAAAACATACGCCCGATAACCTATGTGTAAATAGCATGATAATATGCACACAACAGAGATGATAACTCACGCACAAAAATCAAGGTAACTTTTTGACCTGGGAAAAAAATAAATACCCCGGTAATTTCTGTGTAAATAACATGATAATTTACGCACACGGTAGCTTTTGACCCCGGGATAAAATTTGTTAAAAAATATATCCACGGTAACCTCTATGTAAATGGCATGATAATATACACACATTAGAGATGATAACTTCGGCAGTTCTTGGCGCCGCCGCCCACGCTCTCTCAGCCCGTCGGTGTGCACGGCGGCCAGCTCATCCGCCAAGGAGGAGATCGTCATCTCCTTCGGTGATGAGGAGGACCAGCCGCCACCGCAACAGCCTCCTCGACTCCTCAAGGAGGCCGCTCTAACGAACGAAGATTTCATCAGTCAGATCGAGATAATGACGAAGCGGTCGCTCCGTTACATGGGTCCTTCTCCGCCATCGCCGCCGCGCGTGAAGGAGGAGCCGTCGTCCCCGCCGCGCCACCACGTGAAGCACGAGCCAGCGTCCCCGCTCCTGCCTATGAAGGACGAGCCAGCCTCGCCCCGACACAATCGTGACGTCTAGATCGGACGCCACATGAAGGAGGAGTCGGCCTCGCCACCGCACCACCGCGAGGTCTAGATCGATTGGACGCCGGGTCAATAAGGAGTCTGCGTCCCCGCCACATAGCAGGTACGGCAGCATGGACGTGCCACCATCGCTGCTGTGCCACCACCATCTTACCGTCAAGGAGGAGTTGTCGTCCGCGATCAAGATGGCGCGGGGGCCTCTTCCTCCACTACCTCAGAGGGGGGGGGGGGGGGGGGGGGGGGGGGGGGGGGGTGACGAAATATACCCCCGATAACTTCCTTGTGATTAGCATGGTAACTTACACATCACAAACCTGATAACTTATGTCCCATGGTCCTGATTACTTTGGCGCGGGGGGCATGGGTGGTTGATGAAATATTCCCCTGGTAACTTTATGTGAATAGCATGGTAACTCACACATTGCAGACCTGATGACTTATGTACCTCAGTCTTGATAACTTTGGCATGGGGGAGGGGTTGATGAAATACCGCCAGGTAACTTTTGCGTGAATAACATGGTAACTCACACATCGTAGACCTGATAACTTATGTGCCTCGGTGCTGATAACTTTGGGAGGGGGTGAAAAAATGTACCCACAATAACTTTAATGTTAATAGCACGGTAACTCACTCATCCCAAACCTGATGACTTATGTATCTCGGTCCGGGTAACTTTGCCGCCGGTGAGGGGCGCAGGGGTGGTTGACGAAATATCCCTTGGTAACTTTTATGCGAATAGCATGGTAACTCACACATCGCGGACTTGATAACTTATGTGCCACGGTCCTGATAACTTTGGTGAGGGGGGGGGGAGGGGGTTGATGAAATATCCCCCCAATAAATTTTCTGCGAATAGCATGGTAACTTACACAGTGCAGACCTGAAAACTTATGTGCCTTAGTCCTGATAATTTTGGCGATGTAGTTGTTTAAAAACATGCCCCGATAACATTTGTGTAAATAGTTTGGTAATATAGGCATTGTATACATGATAACTCACGCACAAACACCGCGGTAACTTTAACCTGAGCTGATAAGGAGGTTAGAGAAACCAGATTTGTGCCCCCGCAATATCCGTGTAAGCAACATGGTAACATATGTCGCACATGCGTGATAAATTACTTAGCCCATTAGTGGTAACTTTTGATCTGAAAGAAGTCGTCATAACATATCAACATGGGATCTAGTTTCGAGGCTCTCGTCATGATGGATTTTTTATGTGAAAATGATTTTTTGATCGGACCGATGATTTGAGCTACAAAATATTTTAAAGTTTTAAAATAGAGGAAAATCTAAGATGACATCGTCTTTTTTGTCCTCCGGTTCATTTGCACATTGGGAGAAAGGTAGAAGGGTCATTTTTGTGCCCCGGTAATTTCAACATAAACAAGATGTAACATAGTTATCACGTATCGTGATAACTTACTTAGTCTGGGACTGGTAACTTTTGATCCAAAAAATAATCATAGAAATATATCAATATGGGATCTAGCTTTGAAGGTCTGGTCGCAACAAATCTTTTATGTGAAAACGGATTTTTAATATGACCGATGGTTTGAGCTACAAAATATTTTGAAGTTTTGAAATAGGGGGAAGCTAAGATGACATCACCTATTATTTCCTCTCGTTCATTTGCACCTCGGGAGAAGGTTGGTTGACCATTTTTATGCCCCGGTAATTTCTTTATAAACAAGATGGTAACTTATGAACTAGAGACATGATAACTTACTTAGCGTGAGCCTAATAAATTTTGACATGAAAAAAATTGTCAAAACATATTAATATGGGATCTTGTTTTGAAGATCTTCTCGCAATGAATCTTTTATATGAAAACGGTTTTTCAATCGGAGTGACGGTTAAAGCTACAAAATATTTTAAATTTTCGCATTGGGAAGAATCTTTGATGACATCATCCTCATTTTTTCTGCATGTATATGATTAGTAGCTGCTAATTAACTGCTAGTAGACAGTGGACACGCACAAAAAAATTAGATGAAGCTAGTGCATGCATACAAATTAGAAAAGTGAGAAATTGTGCGGATCTGTTGCTTAACTTCCGACTGGGTGGAAGTTAGCAAAGTCCTTTTTTAAAAGTGAACTCCTTTGTTTTGCAAAGTCCACCGCAAAGGTTTTCTTAACGAGCTGCATCGATTTTAACAAATTATACACCATGCCCTTACAAATTTACAAAAAAATTCCTCCAAAAATAATAAAAAGTGAACTCCTCTATACATTTTTTACAAAGTGAACTCCTTTGTTTTGCAAAGTGCACCTCAAAGGTTTTCTTAATGAGCTGCATCGATTTTAATAAATTATACACCATGTCCTGACAAATTCGCAAAAAAAAATCCTCCAAAAATAATAAAAAGTGAACTCCTCTATACATTTTTTTACAAGTGGACACCTTTGTTTTGCAAAGTGCACCACAAAGGTTTCCTTAGTGAGCTGCATCGATTTTAACAAATTATACACCATGTCCTTACAAATTTGCAAAAAAATTCCTCCAAAAATAATAAAAAGTGAACTCCTTTGTACAATATTTTACAAAGTAAACTCCTTTGTACTATGCACTATACTGCAATTCTGGACTCAACGCGGAGGTGAAGTTCTGGATCAGACACAAAAATTTCAAAGAAAAAGCAAGGAACCACACAGAAGAAGCCCTGAACCGAAAACTATCCAAAACACTTTGAAACTGAACTGCGAACTCCCGGCCGGAGGAGCCATGGGCCTCGATCGAACTGCAACAGGGAGCAATGATCAATGTTAGTGAGCTACATGAATGGGCAATGATCGGTCCTAGCGAGTGGACTACATGGACCGAGCAAGTGAAGTACATCTAATAATAAGCGAACTTCTTTGAGATGTTGATGTTTTGGTTTCTGTTCAGTTTCTTTTTAAAACTCATCTAGACTACATAATCAATGTTAGTGAGATGCATGAATGGGAAAGTGGGCTGCATTAAAAATTACAGTTACATCAAAAGACCGTTACCTCCCACCAACATGAGTTGAGTAATTTTAACAGACAAGTGAACCACACAAACAAAAAGAAAATATTGCACAACCAAACTAACCAAACCGCAAGCGCACATTCTGTTTTTGTGCCATTGCCTATGGCTGCTGATGACGCTCAGGGACACAATACATCTTTCTGTTGTTTTACACATCCACATACGCATACATACACACACAAAAATCAGCACTAGCACCTAGCAGAGCTGCAATTGAGGATCAACATAACTTCATTTGGGGAAACAGGGGTTCCTGGGGGTGACATGGTTGCTGTTCTCACAGGAGGAGTCAAAGTCATCGTCGTCCTGCCCGACGGCTACCGATTTGTGATCTGTAGCGGAGGAGGATGGGTAAGAGGGCAGAAGGAGCTCACTTTTGCTGCTGCCATTGCCGGCGCCCACAACAACAGTTCTGTCGCAGCGACAACGACGGGAGACGAGAACGAGGGAGGTCGCTGTCAGCCCGCCTCATCGATGAGGTCGGGGCGACCGCCATGGGAGGAGGCGCCAAGGGTTGGTTCTCGTGGCAGGGGAGGCCGTCGTGGGCTAGCAGGGGATGGAGAGGGGGACCGATCCAGCAACGGGGCATCGCGGGGGTGGGGGGTTGGTAGCCAGGGCGGAGGAAGGTGGGGTCGGCCTGGCGATCTGTCAGGCATGATGGCCGGCGGCGGAGGGGTGTAGTAGGAGGCGGCGTCGGCCAGGGGCACAACGGCGTCCTAGGGAGAGGTGGCGTGGCAGCGGCCTGGGGAGGGGTTGCACGGCTGTGATTTGGGGAGGGCGGCCGCGGCAGACCGACCGTGGTGGTTGGCTGGCGTTGTGGAAGATGGTGGTGGGTAGTGGTCAACGTAGTGGGAGGTGGTGGACGTGGTGGTGGGTGGGCGGCGCGGTGGGAGGCGTGAGGGGGGGGGGGGGGGGGGGGGGGGGGGGGGGGGGGGGGGGGGGGGGGGGGGGGGGGGGGGGGGGGGGGGGGGGGGGGGGGGGGGGGTTCAGGGAGGAGGCGGCGTGGAGTGGTTTTTGGTTTGTGCCCGTGGGTAGGTGGGGTGGACTGTTGTTCTATCGGATGGGCGTCCGGTCTTATTAGAATAAGCGAAATGTTATTAGAATAAGACTCTTAAGAGGTGTTATTAGAATAGATGCACCCCTTGACTCCTAACAAAAAAGCTTATTCCGCTAACACGTTGAACCCCTGCCGGACGCCTAAAACGAACCCACCAACCTCCAACCACGCATCCCACCTCCCTTCTCCTCTGCCACAATTCCCCTCCCCAGATCCACCTTCTGCTCTTCCAGGGCGCGTCGCCCCATCCCCACTGGATTTCTTCCCACACCGACGCCGCCCCACCCCCAACCCGCTTCTTGCCCCGCCGACGCCGCCCCACCCCCATCCGGCTTCTCCCACGCCGGTTCCGCCGCTGCCAAGCAACGGCCTTCCCGCACCCATCTCCTCCTCCTCCCCGTGGTCATGGTGCCACCACGTCCCGTCCGGTGCGCTTGATGCTCTGCCTTCCCCTCCCCAGACCGGCCTTCCATCAACGGCGGTCAGATCCACCTTCCAACCCCGCCTCATCGCGGTAAGCTTCGGCTCGCAGCCGACGGAGGCCCCACTGTCGGACATCGTGCCACCACCAACCTCGGCTGCGAGGGTCCCTCGTCCCCTTCCATGGCGAGCTATGCCTCGCGTGGGACTCGGACCACCCCACCACCAGATCCATCCAGGGGAGGCAGAGGGGCTCTGGGCCGCCGCCACCTCC
Organism: Triticum urartu; assembly: GCF_003073215.2. Lineage (NCBI taxonomy): Eukaryota > Viridiplantae > Streptophyta > Magnoliopsida > Poales > Poaceae > Triticum > Triticum urartu. Next base: position 368,767,654 of record NC_053028.1, on the reverse strand, counting down.
ATGAAGGGGTGCTCCGGACCGCCACCGCCGACGTCGCGCCCTTGCCTTCCCCACTGGATGCAGCCTCACAGCGGTTTAGGCCACCAGCGGAGAGGAGGAAGGAGAAGTTCTTGTATCCGGCCCCGCTACCTACCAGCACCGATCTGGTTCCCCTCCCCCAAGCCGTACCTCGACGAGCTCTTACCTGTGTGCTAGTACTTGTGGACTATAGCGACTGCGGCAGCCAAAAACACCAGTCGCCGTTCAGTGTTGGATCCGCCTCCCCCCTATTTGCAGCTCCTTTGAGTATTTTTTGCAGCTCACTGAATATTTTTTTGCAGTTCATTGTGAAAATCCTTGGCGCTGGCCACGCCCCGCCTTTTCCTGCTGCTTCGTCTGAGGCGAGGACGGCTTCCTCTCTCTGCCATGTCAACCTCCGACCTTCACTACTTGCGCACGGAGTGCATACTCCCTTCGGCGAGGAGCGAGGTCCAATCCCAGTGGGCACGCGATACGGTTTGATGCGCGTGGCCGTGGAGTGCAGTTGACGCCCCGTGTGCACCTCACTGACGTGGTCCGATAAAAAACTTCGGTTTTGTGCGGTTCCTGTGCAGTGCGTATCATCTTTTTTTGAGAAAAAGCAGTGCGCATCATCTAGTTCCACCTTTTCTTCACTTTCCGCCGGCGAATATGGCCCTGGTGGTGCTTTCCATTGACCGTGAGGACAACGACCTCGCCCCTGTACTCCCCCTTTACCTCTCACCGTGCACAGGGCACATGGCCCATTGCCGCCGACCCTCAGCGGTCCAATATAATTTTGCAGTCAAATTGTTGGTGTTCTTTTTTACAATATAGGTACAGTTCGTTGTAAATCCCTTTGTGGTTCACTTTGTGAAAAAGAGAGAGAAAATAATTGCATCGATCTTGAGCTCCAGCGCCCAAGCTTCCATCCTTTCCGCCTCCAAAAAGCACTCCGATCATGTCCGGATCCGAAACGCAAGGCAAGTGGATGGCTGCCTCTCATGAAGGAGAACATCACTGAGCTCTGGGAAGCGGGGTACTTGGCCTAAGGAATCGCCCACCTGCTTCCGACCAAGGGGCAGATCATCCCCACCATGGAGCCCAACGAGTGTGGTATTCATTTTCCACTTCATCCTCGCTGAGGGAGTCCTGAATTAGGGGGTCTCCGAACAGCCGGACTATATCCTTTGGCCGGACTGTTGGATTATGAAGATACAAGATTGAAGACTTCGTCCCGTGTCCGGATGGGACTCTACTTGGCGTGGAAGGCAAGCTAGACAATACGGATATGTATATTTCCTCCTTTGTAACCGACCTTGTATAACCCTAGCCCCTCCGGTGCCTATATAAACCGGAGGGTTTTAGTCCGTAGGACACTATACAATCATACCATAGGCTAGCTTCTAGGGTTTAGCCTCTCCGATCTCGTGGTAGATCAACTCTTGTACTACTCATATTATCAAGAATAATCAAGCAGGATGTAGGGTTTTATCTCCATCAAGAGGGCCCAAACTTGGGTAAAACATCGTGTCCCTTGCCTCCTATTACCATCTGCCTTAGACGCACAGTTTGGGACCCCCTACCCGAGATCCGTCGGTTTTGACACCGACATTGGTGCTTTCATTGAGAGTTCCTCTGTGTCGTCACCATTAGGCTTGATGGCTTCTTCGATCATCGATAGCGATGTAGTCCAGGGTGAGACTTTTCTTCCTGGACAGATCTTTGTATTCGGCGGCTTCGCACTACGGGCCAACTCGCTTGGCCATCTGGAGCAGATCGAGAATTACGCCCTGGCCATCAGGTCAGGTTTGGAATCTTAAACTACACGACTGATATCCGCGGAGATTTGATCTTCGACGGATTCAAGCCCCTGCCTAGTGCGCCACACGGTCATGATGAGCATGATCTAGCTCTGGCATCAGACAATGTCCAGGAGATCGCGCCGACAACCGCTCCGAACCTCAATTCGGAGCCAGCTGCGCCTTTCATGGGCGGGTGGATAGACCCCGCCACGGAGGCCACACTCTCATCGGCGATCGAGCCAAGTATCGACCTTACCCTTCATGAGAGCCGTGACGCCGAACTACCGGATTCCTCCCCGGCCACGGACTCCTAACCGCCTGCGCTCGTGCCTATCGAATCCGATTGGGCACCGGTCATGGAGTTTACCTTCACGGATATCTTTCAGCACTCGCCCTTCGGTGACATACTGAACTCATTAAGGTCACTCTCCTTGCCAGGAGAGTCCTGGCCGAACTATGTCCGGCAGGATTGGGATGCAGATGCTGAAGAAATTCGCCGCCCACCCACCACCCACTTAGTAGCCACTTTCGACGACTTAACCGACATGCTCGACTTCGAATCTGAAGACATCGACGGCATGAACGATGATGCAGGAGGCGAAGAGGAATCACTGCCCACCGGGCACTGGACAACCACCTCATCATATGATATATACATGGTGGACACACCCAAAGAAGGCAATGGCGATGAGGCAGCAGAGGATGACCCCTCCAAAAAGCAACCCAAGCGCCGGCGTCAGCGGCGCCGCTCTAAGTCTCGCCAAAGCAAAAGCGGTGACCCCGGCACAGGAGATAATAGCACTCCGGACAGTGCCGAAGATGATAACAATCCCCTCCAGCAAGATTTAGGGCAGGAGGATGAAGAAGCCAGCCCTCCAGAGAGAGCGACAGATGGAGAGACGGAGGATGATAATTACATGCCTTCCTCCGAAGACGAGACAAGCCTCAGTGATGACGAATTCGTCGTGCCTGAGGATCCCGTCGAACAAGAGCGCTTCAAGCGCCGGCTTATAGCCACGGCAAATAGCCTTAAGAAAAAGTAACAGCAGCTTTAAGTTGATCAAGATTTGCTAGCTGACAGATGAACTGAAGTCCTTGCGGCCGAGGAATATAAACTCGAACTCCCCTCCAAGAGTTACCCAAAGCGTAGGTTGCTACCCCGACTGGAGGAGGAAGCATTCAAACCTACATCTCCAGCATATGATGCGGCTGACCGGCCACCTCGTGGCCGTGACGGAAAGGCATTTCAGCCAAAAACCCAGCCCGCACCCCGACGCCACTCAAATAAAAATGACAAGACACTGGGAAACATGCTAGATCTGCGAGACATATTGGAGGAGAAAGCAAAACACGCAAGATCGATCTACGGATCACGAGGGCGCGCCACTATGCGAAACGATAACTGTCACGCCGGATACAGTAAAAGTAAATCCGGCCGGGCCGAACACGATGGGCAAGACTTATTTGAGCTGCGTCGCGATATAGCCCAGTACAGAGGCACCGCACACCCCCTATGCTTCACAGACGAAGTAATGGATCACCAAATCCTAGAGGGTTTCAAACCCGTAAATATCGAATCATATGACGGCACAACAGATCCTGCGGTACGGATCAAGGACTTCCTCCTGCACATCGACATGGCCCGTGGTGATGATCTACACGCCATCAAATACCTCCCCCTCAAGCTCAAAGGACCAGCTCGGCATTGGCTCAACAGCTTGCCAGCAGAGTCCATTGGCTGTTGGGAAGATCTGGAAACCGCATTCCTCAACAACTTCTAGAGCACTTATGTGTGACCGCCGGATGCCGATGACTTGAGCCACATAATTCAGCAGACAGAGGAGTCGGCCAGACAATTCTGGACACGGTTCCTAGCAAAGAAGAATCAAATCGTCGACTGTCCGGATGCAGAAGCCCCAGCAGCTTTTAAGCATAACATCCGCGACGAGTGGCTCGCCCGGCACCTTGGCTAGCAAAAGCCAAAATCTATGGCAGTCCTCACGACACTCATGACCCGCTTTTGTGCGGGAGAAGACAGCTGGCTGGCTCGCAGCAATAACATATCAAAGAACCATGGTACTTCGGATATCAAGGATGGTAATGGCAGGTCACGTCGCAACAAACATAAGCGCCGCATTAACAGCGACAATACCGAGGATACGACTGTCAATGCCGGATTCAAAGGCTCTAAACCCGGTCAGCGAAAAAAGCCATTCAAAAGAAGCACTCCGGGCCCGTCCAGTTTGGATCGTATACTCGACCGCTCGTGTCAAATACACGGCACCCCCGACAAGCCAGCCAACCACACCAACAGGGATTGTTGGGTGTTCAAACAGGCCGACAAGTTAAATGCCGAAAACAAAGATAAGGGGTCACATAGAGATGACGAGGAGGAGCCCCGGCAGCCGAACACCGGAGGATAGAAGAGGTTCCCCCCACAAGTGTGGACGGCGAACATGATATACGCAACCCACATCCCAAGAGGGAGCGGAAGCGTGCGCTAAGGGACGTATATGCGTTGGAGCCAGTCGCCCCAAAGTTCAACCCATGGTCCTCTTGTCCGATCACCTTCGATCGCAGGTACCACCCCACTAGTATCCGTCATGGCGGATTCGCCGCACTAGTCCTAGACCCAATTATTGAAGGATTTCACCTCACTCGAGTCCTTATTGATGGCGGCAGCAGCCTGAACCTGTTTTATCAGGACACAGTGCGCAAAATGGGTATAGACCCCTCAAGGATCAAACCCACAAAAAACGACCTTCAAAGGCGTCATACCAGGTGTAGAGGCCCATTGCACAGGCTCAGTCACACTGGAAGTGGTCTTCGGATCCCTGGATAACTTTCAAAGCGAAGAGTTAATCTTTGACATAGTCCCGTTCCGCAGTGGCTATCATGCACTGTTCGGGCGAACCGCATTTGCGAGATTCAATGCGGTACCGCATTATGCATACCTCAAGCTCAAGATGCCAGGACCTCGGGGGGTCATCACAGTTAATGGAAACACAGAGCGCTCTCTCCTCATGGAGGAGCACACTGCGGCCCTCGCAGCAGAAGCACAAAGCAGCCTCTTAAGGCAATCCACTAGTTCGGCGATTAAGGATCCAGACACCTTCAAGCGCGCCCGAAGTAATCGGCAACAAGACCGCCTGGCACGTTCCGAGCTCGCATAGCAATGCGGCCCCCACCCCGGTCCCAGCCAAAAGGCGAAATCCGTGCCACGCGTACATAATTACGCATTAAAAATACCATGGGCACAGGTGGCTAGGGGGGCACGACTACGGCATGCCCCAAGACGCGGCTCAACCGCACTAGGGGCTTCCCGCTCTGTTATTTTTCTCTTTCAGGACTTTAATCTCTGGAAATCCTGTCCAGCAGTATGATTGCCAGACACATGATGCAGCAACCAAGGAGGCAGAAAGCTACGTCGCACCGTGGAACTCCCAGGTGGATTACGATAACGATTGAAATACTTGCTTTAATACCATTCCTCAGCTTGCCCTTGGAAGGGACATGTCAAATAGTCCTACTTTTTGCTTATCGCACTACTTGTATCATTCAGCTTTAACGCACCTTTTTGAATAAACAATGCATAGCACTAAGAATATTATTGCATTCTTCTTATATATATATATATATGTTCATTCATGACATCCAGCACCCGTACACTCTGGTACGGCCAATACGCCAGGGGCTTAAGCATACCCCATAATACGGCGTGAGAAGTCCGAACACTTTCGACAGTGCGGCACCCCGAACTTATATCACTATATGCATTAGCTCCGAATGGTTGGGTTTGCCCGGCTCCCATGTTTTGGTACCTTACGTTCCGCTATATCGGCTAAGGTAGCACTGGGAGAAGTACTGCGATTGTGCCCCGGTTCTGCTGGGCTAAGCACCTCAGTAGAGAAAGCTAAAACTGACTATCACGATAAGGCAAGAGACTGGTCGCTGTTCGAGAGGTTTCGAGTCCCTAAAGACTTATGCCGCTTAGAGCGAGGAGTCGGCTTTGTCTGGCTTAAGGCGTGTATAGCGCCCCGAATTCGGCCTTCCGAATACTAGGGGCTTCGCCAAAATTTAAAATTATAGAATTCTATGGCTAAGTGAGAGTGATAAAGTATTATAGTCCGATTGCCTTGTTCGTTGTGCTGAGCACCTCCCTCGAAGGACCCAAAAATGGGAACAAGAGTGCTCAGGTTTATCCCGAACACCCCAGCACTCGTGGCATGGGGGCAGAAGCCGACGACTAGCCAGCTCTCAGATTTGATAAACAGCCGAACAGAATGTAATATTTTAAATTCAAACAAGCGTTGCATTGCGCATATGAACAAGTTTTCATAATAAAGGATCACATGAGCAAGTTCATTCAAATATTACATCTTTCGCACACTCGTCTGCTACAAGACGGGCACCCTTCAGGACACCCTCATAATACATATCGGGGTGGTGATGCTCCTTGCCCTGCGGCGGCGCCTCCTTCACCAGCTTCACGGCGTCCATCTTGGCCCAGTGCACCTTCGCACGGGCGAAAGCCCGGCGTGCACCTTCGATGCAAACGGACCGCTTGATGAATTCCAGCCGTGGGCAGGCATCCACAAGCCGCCTCACCAGGCCAAAGTAGCTGTTGGGAAGGGCGTCACCAGGCCACATCCGTACTATAAAGCCCTTCATGGCCTGTTCGGCCGCCTTGTGTAGCTCGACCAGTTGCTTCAGCTGGTCGCTCATAGGCATCGGGTGTTCGATTCCAGTATACTGAGACGAGAACAGGTTCTCCGTCGAGCTTCCCTCCTCGGCCTGGTAAAACATTGTGGCATCTGACACACTGCGGGGCAAATCTGCGAATACTCCTAGAGAGCTCCGGACTCGGGTAAGCAACAAGTAATTTACTTTCACATGCTTGCTTTGCATATTGAATGCCTTATCCGCCGCTATCTTCCTCATCGCCTCAATCTCCTGGAGGGCCTTGTGGGCTTCAGCCTTGGCATTCTTTGCACTCTCAAGGGCCGCGGCAAACTCAGACTCTTGCGTCTTCGAGTCAAGCTCCAACGCCTCGTGCTTCGTCACGAGAGGTTGGAGCTCTTGCTGCACCTCGCCCACCCGTGCCTCTTGCTTTTCCCGCTCGGTGCGCTCCTGGACCGCTTTGTTTTCGGCCTCGGACAACGCTTGCTTCAGGGTCGCCACTTCGGTCGTGGCCCCTGGCAAATTCATGATGATCCTGTCATTTTGCAATCGCTTTTTTTTTCATATATATATATCTATAGACTAGGTATTACTTACCTTTGTTCTCCTCGAGCTGCCTCTTAGCAAGGCTGAGCTCTTTCTTGGACCCCTCGAGGTCCTGCTTCATTGCGGCGACCTCCGCAGTGAGTGCGGCAGAGGTCAGCAGCAAAGCCTGCATACGCATATAGATAAACTTATGTTAGACTCCTTTAGATATTATTGATCCTCTATTCGGCTTTTCTTTGTGAACACCAAACAGAGCATCAGGGGCTACTGTCTACGCGGTAATATTTTTCCTATATTTTAAATACTTACCTCAAAGCCTGTTAGAAGGCTGGCACAGGCTTCAGTCAGTCTGCTCTTGGCGGACTGAACCTTCTTGATCACCGCACTCATAATAGTGCGGTGCTCTTCGTTGATGGAAGCGCCACGAAGCGCTCCCAGCAGGTTGTCCGATGCCTTTGGATGGATAGAGGTCACCGGCACGGGCGTCTTACCCCTTTTGAAAGGGGGACGCTTGCCCGAGTTCGGAACCACTGGAGGTTCCGGCGCGGTGTTCGGCTGAGAGCCGTGCTTGGAGCCCCCGGGAGCCTTGCTCCCTTTGCTCCTGGAGTCCGGAAGGTCGCCTTGAGGCGCCTCGGGGACTGTCTCCCCCCGGCTCGGTGCCCCTTGAGACAACACCTCGGCATTGTCCATAGGGCAAAGGGAGGAGGCGGTCAGAAGTGGATCGCTATCCATATCTGACGAATACAAGGAGCCGTCCGATGAGGATACGTCGAAACAGGCTTGAGGCGGTCTGCATAATCATATTCGGCGTTAGGAGAAGCAGTGCGACAAAGGAATGCTATGAGTTACTCTGGTATCCAAATACTTATGACTTTGTCAGGGGCTTGGCCCTGAGCAGCCACTCGTCTTCGCCTTCGGCGGCGGTGGTGGAGCAGTCCGGAAGGAGAGTCCTTCCTTTCTTGGACCCTTCGGCCTCCCCGGTTGGGGCGGCCTTCCTTTTCTTGTCTCCCCCGGCTTGGGGGGGGAGCATCTTCATCTTCCTCCTCCTCATCTTCATGGGAGGAGTGCGTCGCGGAGTTATCGGACGATGAGTCCGATACCACTTGGCGCCGGGAACTCTTTCGGGTTCCCTTGTCCTTCTTCTTGGTCTTCTCCGGCACCTTATAAGGAGCCGGAGTCAGCAACTCTATCAGGAGAGCGCCCGCAGTGTCTTCGGGCAGAGGGGCCGGACAGTCGATCTGCTCCGATGCCTCCACCCAGTCCTGTTAAAGGCATGAGAGCTCAGACCCCGCACATGGTTAAGCTATGGGAAATAAATATCCTGCCAAATGTACAGTACTTACCGGATCCGCAGGGCGCTTCGCGCTTAGCCCGCGGTCCTCGGTGAGAGAGGGAGGGACCTCGGCGCCCTTGAACAGCACCCTCCAGACGTTTTTGTGCGTCGTGTCGAAGAGCTCACTTAGAGTCTGGTGCCGGGCCGGGTCGAACTCCCATAAGTTGAAATCCCGTTGTTGTCACGGGAGGATCTGGCGGAAGAGCATGACTTGGACTATGTTGACAAGCTTAAGTTTCTTGCTTGTCATGTTCCGGATACATTTCTAGAGTCTGTCCAACTCCACCGATGAACCCCAGGACAGGCTCTTCTCCTTCCAGGAAGTGATCCGCGTGGGGATTCCGGATCGAAACTCGGGGGCCGCCGCCCAGTTGGTGTCGCGTGGCTCGGTGATGTAGAACCACCCAACTGCCACCCCTTTATGGTCTCCACGAAGGAGCCCTCGAGCCATGTAACGTTGGGCATCTTGCCCACCATGGCTCCGCCGCATTCCGCCTGTTGGCCACCCACCACCTTCGGCTTGATATTGAAGGTCTTCAGCCACATGCCGAAGTGGGGCCGGATGCGGAGAAAGGCCTCGCACACGATGATGAACACCGAGATGTTGAGGATGAAGTTCGGGGCTAGATCATGAAAGTCCAGCCCATAGTAGAACATGAGGCCGCGGACAAATGGATGGAGGGGAAACCCCAGTCCGCGGAGGAAGTGGTGGAGGAAGACCACCCTCTCGTGGGGTTTTGGGGTAGGGATGACCTGCCCCGCGGCTGGCAGCCAGTGCGCGATATCCGCGACTAAGTATCCGGCTCCGCGTAACTTTTTGATGTGCCCCTCCGTGATGGAGGAGGCCATCCACTTGCCTCCCGCTACGGACATGTTTGGAGAGAGTTGAGGAGGAGGATGCGGACTTGGGCGCTGGAGCTCGAGTGCGCGAGAATGGATGAGCAAGGAGGAAGAAGGCGTGGGTAGAAAAAGGTGAGATCTTATCCCTTTATAAGGGCGGACTAAACTATGCGCCTCCACTAGCCTGGTAAAACTCGCTTGTCCACCAAGCGCCGTAATTGATGGCGCGGTTGGGTTACCCACGTCCGTATTGATGAGAATCCCGTAATAAGGGGAACACAATCTCTGCTTTGACAAGACGTGTCAAGAAACAACCTCGCGTTATGTGCGGGGCTGGTTAAAGAAAAACGGTTCAAATAATTACCGGGCCATGGTGTGATGTCATGCTGCCAAAACGTGTCAGCAGATTAGATTTGTGGAAATATTATTCTCTCTACGGTGGTATGTGTAACTTATTTTGCAGGGTCAGACGCTATCCTTGTATTCAAACTCTTCTATGGTGTATTCGGAGGAGGAACCCACCTTGCAATGCCGAAGACAACACTGCGCGCCGAACTCATCGTCACTGAAGCCTGGTTCAGGGGCTACTGAGGGAGTCCTGGATTAGGGGGTCTCCGGACAGCCGGACTATATCCTTTGGCCGGACTGTTGGACTATGAAGATACAAGATTGAAGACTTCGTCCCGTGTCTGGATGGGACTCTACTTGGCGTGGAAGGCAAGCTAGGCAATACGGATATGTATATTTCCTCCTTTGTAACCGACCTTGTGTAACCCTAGCCCCCTCCGGTGTCTATATAAACCGGAGGGTTTTAGTCCGTAGGACACCATACAATCATACCATAGGCTAGCTTCTAGGGTTTAGCCTCTCCGGTCTCGTGGTAGATCAACTCTTGTACTGCTCATATTATCAAGAATAATCAAGCAGGACATAGGGTTTTACCTCCGTCAAGAGGGCCCGAACCTGGGTAAAACATCGTGTCCCCTGCCTCCTGTTACCATCCTCCTTAGACGCACAGTTCGGGACCACCTACCCAAGATCCGCCGGTTTTGACACCGACACTCGCGTTAGGATTTCCCCTCCACCCTTCGTCCGTGGACTCATGTTCTACTACGGGCTAGATTTCCACGTTCTAGCCCCGAACTCTTTCCTCAACATCTCGACATTCGTTGTCGTGTGCGAGGCTTTCCTCCGCATCCCACCCCACTTCGGATTATGGCTGAAGATCTTTAATGTGAAGCCGAAAGTGGTGGATGGTCAACATGCGGAGTGCGGAGCTGCCATGGTGAGCAAACTATCCAGTGTCACATGGCCCGCTGGCACCTTTGTGGAAACCGTCAAGGGGTGGCAGAAGCAGTGGTTCTATGTCACTAAGCCCCGCGACACCACCTGGGCTGCGGCTCCCGAATTCAAGTCCGGGCCCCCAATGTGGCTTACTTCCTGGCTAAAAAAGGGGCTAGACTGGTCGTCATCGGACGAGATATCAGCGCTGCAGGCGCGCGTCAATAGCATGGTGGACAAGAACATCAAGATCGTCAATGTGATCCAGGTGATGCTTTTTCGCCGGATCCTTCCCTGCCAAAGCCGGACTTGCCATCTGTGGGAGTTTGTTCCGGCCAAGCACCAGACCTTGCAACATTTCTTCAGCTCCACGCAAAAAGATATCTGGAAGGTGCTTTTCAAGGCCAATCAGACGTGGCCGCAGATGTCCGATGACCATGGATACGACCTGACCCATCTAGCCAGTCTGGTGAGTTCTTCATACTTGAAGGTGTATCTCTTCATGCGCATTCACGGAAGATGTCTAAGTTTCTCCATATGTCTTTTCAGAGCTGGATAAAGAAGGCAGAGCGGATCAAGTGTCCGGCTCCGTTGCCCAAAAACCCAGCCATCCCGCTCCTGACGAAGATGCTGGTTCCGGCGCCTTACCAGGCGCCGGAGAAGAAGGCCAAGAAGAAGGGCCAGGAGACAAGAAGCGGCCTCCGCCATAGAGGCACTTCGGACACAATATACGAAAACCCCGAAACCCACTCCTCCCTTGCCGAGAACGACGAGGAGGAGGAGGAAAGCAATCCCCCCCCGAGGGGGGAAGGAAGAAAAGGGCAACCTCCACGGATTTGGAGGCAGAGGCGTCCAAGAAAGGGAGGGTCTCCCTTGCGAACGATTCCGAATGGGACACCAACAGCAACTCCGAGTGGCGTCCCTGGAAGAAGCCCCTGGCTGGATCGTAAGTACTCAAAGGAACTTGCACACACATATATATCCAACTTTTTGCTTCATGGTTTTAATATGTTGAATCATGTGCTGCAGTCCGGCACTCCAGCAATCCTCATCTTCGGGGAATTCGCTGGATCCAAAGGTGATGGACAGCGGGTCGCTTCTGCCGGCCTCCTCCCCCAAGAGTACGGATGACGCCGAAGTGTTGTCCCCAAGGACCCTCCCAAGCCAGGGAGAGGTACAGGTGGCCGGTGACGTGGTGCCAGAGGGTGAAACCTCGGCCGCCGGACACACGGGAGAGCAGGCCCCCCCAGAGAGTGGTGATGGGGGGCATACCAAATTCGGCCCCCAGCCGAATACTATTTCGAAGGCTCGTACGGCTCCGTAATCAGGTAAGCAGCCTTCTTCGAAAGGAGGAGGTGAGCCTATTCCACCAGTGACCTCTGTCCATCCAGGGGCACCGGATACTCTACTGGAAGCGCTCCAAGGTGCTTCCGTTGTAGAGGAACACCGTATCCTTATGGGTACGGTGGTTGAGAGGGTTCAGTCTGCTAAGAGCGGACTAATCGAAGTGTGCGCCAGCCTTCTAACAGGCTTTGAGGTACGTGACACAATTATGCAAAAAGAACGCCGTAGTATAGACAGTAGCCCCTGAGACTCTATCCAGAGTTTGGAAACAAATGCCGGATAGAGGATCAAATAATTTTTGCAGGAGACTAATCGTATATGTCTATATGAATAAGCAGGCCTCGATGCTGGCTGTGACCTCCCATTCTACCGAAGTGGACGAATTGAAGCATCGGTTGGAGCAGGCTGATGAAGAGCTCAGGCGCGGTAAGAAACAGCTTGAGGACAAGCAAGGTATGCAATGGCCTATTCGGATTAAAATGAGGAGAATTGTTTGTGTTGATCACGTTAATATGATGCTTCATAGGAGCTGTGGCCAAGGTGGAGTCCCTCTAGAAGGCTCTGAGCGAGTCCCAGAAGAGGGCGGAGAAGGAACAATCCGCCCGCAAAAAACACGAATCAAGGGTCGGGGAGGTTCAGCAGGAGCTCGAGGACGTCGTAAAGAAGTGCGAGTCCTTAGAGCGCAAGGTTGTGGACCAAGAGTCTGAACTTGCTAAGGCCTGCCAAAGTGCGCAAGAGGCCCGGGTTGAAGCCCAGGGCGCCTTCCGGGAGGTCTAGGAGGCCAAGCAAATTATGGCGGGTAAGACCTTTATTATGCAGAGCAAATTTGTGCAGAAAAGGTACCTCTTACTGACCCGGATTTGGAGTTCTCCACGAGTGTTTGCGGATCTGCCTCACAGTGTGGCTGATGCCGCGGAGTTTTTTTGAGCCAAGGAGGGGAGCTCATCGGAGAAACTGTTCTGGTCGCAATACCTTGCGCCAGAGCATCCGGTGGCCCTCAACGATCAGCTGAAATAGCTGTCCGAACTGCATAGGGTGGCCGGATTGTCCATGAGGGATTTAGTAATCCATCTATGGCCTTTCGAAGCCGTACCCAACAGTCATTTTGGGCTCGTGAAGCGGCTGGTCTATGACTGTCCTCGGCTTGATTTCATAAAGCGGTCGGTCTGCATCGAAGGTGCGCGGATGGCTTTCGCCCGCGTCAAGGTGCAGTGGGCGAAGATGAACGCCGTCAAGCTTGCGACCGAGGGGCCGCCTGAGGGCAAGGGGCACCGCACGCCTGAGCGCTATTTTGATGATGTACTGGAAGGTTCCCGCATTGTAGTAGGCCAATGTTGTGAAGGACATTATCTTTGAATGAATGTATTTGTGTTTATGGAACAAAGCCTATATGTAATATATTGCTTATTGTTTGTCGAAAATATTTCCTCCTATGCGGCTGTTTATTTAAATCTCAGAGTTGTCCATTCGTCGTCTTCAGCCCCCACGTAGATAGTACGGGGGTGTTCGGATTGGAACCTAAACACACTTGACCCAAGGGTTTGGTCCTTGAAGGAGGTGTTTAGTGCATCGAACCAGACAATCGGACTATGTGGCTTTATCAGGCTCACTTAGCCATAGTATAGGTGCAGCCCCTAGTTCGTTTATCTAGACTAAGGGCTGTAAACACCTGATCGGGTGGAAGCCGATCCATCACGTAATGCAGAATAAATCGCAAGAGATTTTAGACACCGAATAGCTGACCAGCTCTTGCCGCATCATGACAGTCAATTTTCGGCTTTCTCTATTGAGGTGTTTATCCGGGTGAACCAGAAACACAATCGCAGTAGTTCTCCCTTCACTACTCTAGCCGGTAAAATAGAATGTAAGGTAGCAAGCACAGGAGCCGGGCAACCCAACTATTGACCAAAGACATGATTCGGAGCCGAAGTATATAATGCAATATTCGGGGCGCCGAATTGTACTATAAGAAGTGTTCGGACTTGTTGCCAACATATGGAGCTCAAAGGAGCCCCTGGCGGGTTAAGTCGTACCAAAGTGTATGGGTGCAATTGATATAAATAGTTTAAGTATAATAAAGGAGTAAGAAAATGCCACATATGTTGGGCCGCAAATTGTTTCCATTGTAATCTTATTGATACGTCAAAGCATATTTGTACAAATAATGCAATAAGCAACCGGGCTATTTAACATGCCGAGGCCAAGGGGAAGCTACGTGCGAAACCTTCAAACAGGCAAAGTGATCATCAAAAAGGTCATCTAGATGTTTCTGCCACACGTCTATGTTGCTTGCCTCCTTGGTGTGTTGATCCTTCGAAAGGATAAGTGACGAGGCCGTCGTAAGGGGCCTGTGGAAAAGAAACTTGAAAAAAGGATGAAAAGAAAAAGGGAAAGTATGAGTGCCCGGATATGGTCGAGCCATATTGTGGACCATGATTGAGTTATGCCTCCGTCTTTGCCCATGGTATTTTTAGTATGTAATTATGTACGCGCGGTACGTACGCCGTCGTGCGGTCGGGACTGAGACGGAGGCCGAATTGCTAGTCCGACTCCTGACGAGCCGGACTGTCATGCTGCGGAGTAATCCGGACTCGTTTGATAGTGTCCGGGGGCTTGGCCGTCGAATTGATGTTCTGCTTTACAAGGCCGCCCTGTACTTCCGCTGCCAGGGCCGTGGTCTGCTCCTCGGTACGGAGGAAGCGTTCCATGTTTCCGTTGACAATTATGACACCGCATGGCCCGGGCATCTTAAGCTTGAGATAGGCATAATGTGGCACCGCATTGAAGCAAGCGAATGCGGTTTGTCCGAGTAGTGCATGATAGCCACTGCGGAAGGGGACGATGTCGAAGATCAAGTCTTCGCTTCAGAAGTTGTCCGGCGATCCAAAGACGACTTCCAATGTGATTGAGCCCGTGCAGCGGGCCTCTACACCTGGTATTACTCCTTTAAAGGTAGTTTTGGTGGGCCTGATCCTTGACAGATCGATGCCCATCTTGCGGGCTGTGTCCTGATAGAGCAGGTTGAGGCTGCTGCCACCATCCATGAGGACCCTCGTGAGGTGGAATCCATCAATGATTGGGTCGAGGACCAGTGCGGCTGAGCCGCCATGACGAATACTGGTTGGATGGTCCCTTCGATCGAAAGTGATCGGGCAAGATGACCATGGATTGAATTTTGGGGCGACTGGCTCTATCACATAGACGTCCCTGAGTGCGCGTTTGCGTTCCCTCTTGGGGATGTGAGTAACGTATATCATGTTCACCGTTTTGACTTGGGGGGGGGGATTTCTTCTGTCTCCCTGTGTTCGGTGGACGGGGCTCCTTGTCATCGTCCTCACTTGGCGACCCCTTCTCTTTGTCCTCATTATGTAACTTACCGGCCTGTTTAAAGACCCAACAACTTCTGTTGGTATGAGTGGTAGGTTTATCGGGGGTGCCGTGGATCTGACAAGGTCGATCGAGGATTCGGTCCAAGCTAGATGAGCCTGAATTGTTTCTTTTAAATGGCTTCTTCCGCTGACCGGGCTTAGAGCCGCTGAATCCAGCGTTAACCGCCGTGTCGTCTGTATTATCACCGTTGTTCCGACGCTTGTGCCTGTTGCGTCGGGGCTTGCCGTTGCTATTTCTGGCTTCAGAAGTGCCAGGTTCGCTTGCATTCTTGCTGCTACGGGCTAGCCAACTATCTTCGCCCGCGCAAAAGTGGGATCAGAAGTGCCGTGAGGGCTGTCATGGACTTCGTCTTTTCTTGGCCAAGGTGCCGGGTGAGCCATTCGTCGTGAATGCTGTGCTTAAAGGCTGCTAGGGCCTCGGCATCTAGACAGTCGACGATCTGGTTCTTTTCAATTAGTAACCTAGTACAGAATTTCCTGGCTGACTCTCTAGGCTATTGGACTATGTGACTTAAGTCATCGACGTCCAGAGGTTGGACGTATGTACCCTGGAAGTTGTCACAGAAGGCGTCTTCCCGTTCCTCCCAGCTGCCAATGGAGTTTTCTGGCAGGCTGTTTAACCAGTGCCGAGCTGGTCCCTTTAGCTTTAGCGGGAGGTATTTGATGGTGTGAAGACCATCACCGTGGGCCATATGAATATGAAGCAGAAAGTCCTCAATCCATACTACGGGATCCGTTGTTCCATCATATGATTCGATGTTCATGGGTTTAAACCCTTCTGGGAATTCATGTTCCATTACTTCGTCAGTGAAGCAGAGGGGGTGTGCGGCGCCTCTATAGTGGGCCACGCCGCGACGTAGCTCGGATGGAGTCCGTCTGTGGTTTTCAGCCTGGGCGTGGTTATGGTTGTCGTGCCCGGCTAGATAGTCATCCTTGCGCGTCGGAGCATGCCCCCGTGATCCGTAGATCGATCTGGTTTGGCCCGCTTTGTTTTTCAAATCCTGTCGCAGGTCGTACGTATGCCCTCGAGCTGTTTGTGTCTCTACTTTTTCGGTGAGGTAGCACGAGCTGGTGTTTGGCTTGAGTTGCCGTTTTGTCATGGCCATGTGGTGGCCGGTCGGCTGCATTACGTGTTGATGGTATGGGCTCCAGTGCCTCGTCGTTGAATTGAGGTAGCAGCTTACGCTTCGGGTAACTCTTGGTTAGGCGTTCGAAGCCGTATTCCTCGGCTGCCAGGACGTTAGTCCACCAATCGTTGAGCAGATCTTGGTCAGATTGGAGCTGCCGCTGCTTCTACAGGCTCCTTGCAGTGGCTATTAGCCTGTGCCTAAAGCGCTCCTGCTCGAGGGGTTCCTCCGGCAGGATAAAGTCTTCATCGCCGAGGCTCACCTCCTCTTCGGAGGCTGGAATATAATTACTATCCTCTGAGTCTTCATTTATAGCCTGGTCATCGGGGCTAATTTGCCCATCTTCCCGATCATCCTATTCGGAGGTTGGCTCGACGGGGTCTTCTTGTTCTTCGGTGTCGTCTGGAGTGTTGTTCTCTCCGGTGCCTATATTTCTCTCTTTTCCACGGCACGGTTTAGAGCTGCGCCGCTCACGTCGGCGCTTTGGTTGAGTCTCAGGAGGTATATCCTCAACTGGATTTTTCTCGTTATCGCCGTTACTCTCTTTGGGTGTATCCACCATATACACGTCGTATGAAGAGGTGGCCGTCCATCGTCCGGTAAACGGCGTGTTTTGGGCTTGCTCTTCTTCGGCATCGTCGTCTATACCGTCGATATCTTTGGAGCCGTAATCGAGCATGTCGGTTAAGTCCTCGATAGTGGCTATGAAGTGGGTGGTGGGTGGGACGTAAAATTCCCTGCTTTCAGCCCCTAGTCCGGGTTGGGCGTAGTTCGGATGTTGCTCCTCTGTAATGACGAGGGATCTCATTAAGTCCAGAGCCTCGCTTAAAGGCGAGGTTCGGTCAAGGAGAATGGAGTACGGCGGGGAGGGAAATCCTTGGCCGAGCTCACACGATGCTGACTCCGAGGGCTCGGGGTTAGTGTTCGGAGAAGGGTTCGGCTTCATAATGATTGCCGGTGACACTGCTTCCTCCGATTCTCCCGTACTAGGCTTTACAGTCGTAGAGAGTCCGGCAGGCTCGGGATTCCCTTCTTCGGACCTAGAGAAGCGCTCTGGATTTAGGGCCGGAGCGGAGGTTGGGGTCGCGAATCCTTGGAAGATCAAGTCTCGTCGGATATCAGCGACATAATCCAGATTTCCTAAACTAATCAGGTGACCTGGGGCGTAGCTGTCAATCTGCTCTAGATGGCCAATCGAGTTGGCCCGCAAGGTGAAGCCGCCGAACACAAAGATCTGGACGGGGAGAAAGACCTCCCTCAGGGCAGCATTGTTGTAGATGATTGATGGGGCCATCGAACCTACTGGCGATGACACAGCGGAACTCTCAATGAAAGCACCCAATGTCGGTGTCAAAACCGGCAAATCTCGGGTAGGGGGTCCTGAACTGTGCGTCTAAGGATTGATGGTAACAGGAGACAAGGGACACGATGTTTTACCCAGGTTCGGGCCCTCTCGATGGAGGTAATACCCTACGTCCTGCTTGATTGACTTTGATGAGTATAGGGGATACAAGAGTTGATCTACCACAAGATCGTAATGGCTAAACCCTAATTGTCTACCCTGTATGATTATGATTGCCTCTAGGGACTAAAACCCTCTGGTTTATATAGACACCGGAGGGGGCTAGGGTTGTACAGAGTCGGTTTACAGAGAAAGGAATATCCATATCCGCACGCTAAGCTTGCCTTCCACGCCAAGGAGAGTCCCATCCGGACATGGGAGGAAGTCTTCAGTCTTGCATCTTCACGGCCCATTAGTCCAGCCCATGTCATATAGTCTGGACGCCTGAGGACCCCTTAATCTAGGACTCCCTCAGTCCTCTCCAATTTGAACAACTCAAATGTGAGTGATTTACTGCATTATAGAGCTTAACCGCGAAAACGAAACCATGTTTCGTCTTTAGGTGAGTTTTCTTCGTCTCCATACTCCCCCTATTTTCGAAACCAAGCTTCTCTAGGACATATGGTCCTGCATAGCAGGGGATGCACTAGTCAAATTGTAAAAAATAGAAAATACATGTTAAAGAAAAAAAAGCACAAGTCATGCTTAATTACGAAAAAAATACTTGCCGTCGTTACATACCCGACTTCAAATGTCTTCTTCAGCATGAGGGTGAAGCACCTATCGTTATCTAGGTGAGGCCTATGGCACATAGTCCTGTCGCCGGTGCAGTAATCGCACTCACGAATCCTATCATCGTCAGACATTTCCTATGTTCATAATTCAAAGATAAAAAGTCGATGGCAATTACCAGGAACTCAACACACAAATCATTATTAAGCATGGATTGACTTTCGGTCTCTTGAGTCTTCCTTGAAAACTCTCATCTCATGTGGTGTATATGGTGGGCACTCCCTCTTTGATATTGCGACCATCAGTGATGGTCCCTCTTCCCTTCTTTCCCTAGTGCATTACACCAAAATGTCTAGCACACGGAAAAGAAGGAGAAGAGACTCCCATGGCAATAGTCAGGATTCTTCCTCTCTGACATATTGACCATCGATGATGTTCGCAGCCTCTTCCCTCGTGCATTACCAAGGTCTATCACGAGGAGAAGAGGAGGAAGTGACCCCCATAAAAATAGTTGGGATTCTTCCTCTCTGAACATCACACAAGGAGCCTCAATAGACTGAAATTCAGCCAGCTACATATATTGAGTAATGACATAAAAAATGGCCTATGTTTTTCCGGAATGTCATTTAGTTCCCACTCCGGCAAATCACGGACACTCGATATGTCCTACTTTCTAGCACAAGTCATGCCAAAATTCACCACAAATTTTGGCATGACCTTTGCTAAAAATAGGACATATCAAGTGGCCGAAATTTGCCGGAACGGAAATGAATCAACATAAGCCACTTGGATCAGTTTCCCTACAAACATAAGCTAATTGGGCAAGGACTTATCCTTCATTTTCCAAATATTCATGTGCGAAAACACTAGCAGTACACAACACTAGTACACATATCACATGTCCAAATCTCCATCAGATTTGAGCAACTACACCACTAGATATACATGAGAAACCACTTACACTACAAAAAAATACACTTCCGTGATGATACGTGTTTGTCACAGTAGGTCATGTTTTCTGTCATGCATGTACATCCATGGCAAATTTATGACAGAATCATGATAGTCATACTTAGGCTGTCGTAGAAGTGTTCCATGACATTACCAAACTTATCATCACGGAAGTGTCCACTTCCATGACGATAAATCGCGTGTCACAGAAGTGCTTTCGTCAAGGGTGACCGACACGTGGCATCCACCGTAAAGGAACGCTGTTAAGCTATCGGGTCCGGTTTTGGATCCTATAACCCGTTAATAGCCCCGACCAATGGGGATTTTCCACGTGTAAAATCATCATTGGCTGGAGGAAACACGTGTCGGCTCACCGTTGGGACAGATGTCATCCACTCATTGGACCCAAAGTGCCTATGATACTTCGGCACGTGGCACGACCCAACAGAGGCCCATATAGGTTAAAAAGGCCGACCCAGTCAAAGGCCCGTAGTACTTACTCAGGTACTAGTGGGCCAGCCCAATACTGGCCTGCTTAATAAAGGCCCATTTACGGCCCGAAGCCAGATTTGGCCCGTTAATTGTTCATCGAATATTTGGGACCATATACAGCCCAAAGCCAGATCTGGCCCATTAATTGTTTGCCGAATATTTGGGCCCATTTACAGCCCAGTGACTTTCGGCCTGTTAGAGGCCCGATGTGGACATGGGCCCATTTCAGCCCGGTGTGACTTTCGGCCTGGGAATGGCCTGTGCTGCCCATGGGCCATATATGGTCCGACAGGACATTGAGCCCACTAACGGCCCGTGATAAAGGTGGAAACAGTTAAACCCAACGTGACTTTGGGCCTGTTAAAGGCCTGTCGCATAATTCGGCATGTTGATGTCTGTACTAAGCTTTCGGCCTCTTAAAGGCCCATGATATCCGTGGGCCAACTAAGGCTCGAGATATGTTTCGTCTTGGTAACTGCCCGTGATATAACTAGGCCCAAAAAGCCCCAGCCTACATTTCAGCCTGCTGAAGGCCCGTCAATGACTAGTGGAAATTGAGGCCCAATATGCATTTTGGCTTGCTAAAGGCCCATGGTTTCATCTAGGCCGTAAAAGGCCAGTACAATATTCAGCCTGTTAATGGCCCAACGCTACCTTGGCCAAACTAAGCGTTGGGTCCACAAAAGGCCCAACTAAAATATAGGCCGGTGTAAGTTGTGGGCCTCGCGCAAAGTGTGAAGGCCCCAATGACTTAGGCCCATGAAAGATGCAGGCCGGCCCAATTGTGGCCCGCTAAACACCAGGCCCGTTAGAGGCGAATGTTTCGGACCAGTCGACTACATCTGATTTTTTCCAGATAGAGAATGATGGCAGTAACTAGTAGGAATTAAGTACAAACCTACTCTATACAATAAAGAAATTATGGCATAGTAACTAAGAATAAACCTACACTATACAATAAATGATTTATGGTATATTACATCCACTGGGCATCAAAGTTCACCACTAGTGATCATAATGTGCAATGAAGAAGCAGATTACAAAAACTAGGCACCATTGCAGCGTAACAAAATAATACTGAACCGAGACCACTTCCAAGACAGTTCAAGAAAGGTTAGCCTTGTGCGGGAACTACTGCACAAGCTGCTGAGCAAGGCCGTGA
This sequence comes from Triticum urartu, assembly GCF_003073215.2. Taxonomy (NCBI): domain Eukaryota; kingdom Viridiplantae; phylum Streptophyta; class Magnoliopsida; order Poales; family Poaceae; genus Triticum; species Triticum urartu. Next base: position 368,746,633 of record NC_053028.1, on the reverse strand, counting down.
GACCGGCCTATCATGTCGGTCATAGCTTCCAGGTGTAGCTGTTTAGCGATGAGGTTCTCATTGGTGTTCTCCGCAATCTTTCTTAGAGATAGGACTTCAAGTCAAAGTTGAGTTGCAGAATGCCTTTCTGCTAGAACTTTGGATTGAAGAAGTCGAACTGATTCAGACAACGAATTCTGTCATCTTGTCTGGCTGCTAGTCTCAAGTAACTTGAACACTGCATCAAGACAAGACTTTGGGGTTGTCTTGCTATCTTCAAGATGTTTTGCCTTCTTTGCTACAATATATGTTGGACTTGTCTCACAACCTTCAGCAGACTTGTGGATGCCATCAGACATATTACCCTGAAACAAAGTAGAGAGATGACAGGGTTTTCACATGTATAAACAAAGATAACTGTGCTGTCAATTCCATCCAATTTCAAATTAGAAAATAAAGAGTAAGTTCAAAATATCAATAGCATACTTTGGCATTGTTCATAATGCGGGGAGCATCACCACACTAATGGATTACCATGTCAACATAACAAGCATAGATGAAGGGCAAAGAAAATCATTGTATCTATTTTGGTTAATGTGCATGGCATGTTGTTCATATCATCAGCCACATCAGTAAGATAAAACATGAGATGACAAGGTGCAAACATGGGCTGCTTCACCACACACTGGATTATAGATCCACAAAAACAAGCATACATATAGGGAGTATTGAGTAATGTGCATGGTATGAATAAGGAATTTGGTTTTACAAGTAAAACTTAGAACTGACGGTTCTTGCGAACATGCATTTTGGTAGAAATAGCAAACTAAACAGTAGTAAATGATAGGGAGTATGGGAAAATTAAACAGTAGTTGAGGATAAAGGCTTGAGAAGGACTGACTTACATTAACAGTTAACACCGGCTTTATAATGCCCTTCTCCATGTCAAGGGAAGGACTCAAGAATTTCAGCACAGAATCTTCTTCATAAGCATTACCTGTACTCTACATTTTGTAGAGAGTAATTATAGATATGATAATACTGGAAGGGATAGAGGATAATGAAGATAAGATGCAGATTGATGCTACATAATCAACTACCAATCCCTGGAAGTACAAGCATTACAGGACAAAATGTACTGACAAGAGCAATGGGCTACACTTCTGCACTGGCATTGTCTGTGTATTCTACTTTTTGGTAAGATTAAATATAGATCTGATCTTTTTTAGTAAATGGTGGGCGAGGGAGATAAGATGCATAATTCTACACAATGAACCAATCCCTCTTCCCATAATACAAGAGTGTTTTGAACACTGGTGTACTGTACAAAACGTTCTTATATTATGGGACGGAGGGAGTAGCTGTTAATGTAAGTACAATGATAGACGATGTTCAATCCTTACAAGAGGACTGCAGAGCTAAACCTCTTCAAAAGCATTGGGTTGATTCTAAATTTATGTAGGAGTCCATAAGGATCTTAAAATGTCCACCAAATGGACGGTAACGAGGCTAACATGTGTAGTGATGCTACATAATCAAACAGCTATGAAAGTAAGTATAGTCATACATGGCAAGAGGTACCCACAAGAGTAATGTAGTGTGCAGTATAGTTGCGAGATTCTGTGGTCCCTTGAGAATGAATGTTCTTTTGCTAACAGTTTTCGTACAAGTGAAACGTTCAGGCAAATACAGAAATGTAGTTCAAATTGTGATGTGATATCATAGATAGTACCTTACGCTGCAGCCGAGACCAATGTGTAACAAGATTATTCAGTCACCGTCGGATAAATGTAGCACAGGAGACTTTACAGAAATTTCATTTAGAGGCTTGCTATCGAAGTGCGCTTGCCTCGGGTAGGAACGATACTTCATCAACGAGTGCTTGAAAAGCGCAACCAACCCTTGCTCGTCCTCACAATCCAGTTTGGTCCTTGCCTATTTAAAAGAATAAAATCTTGTGTCTTCTGTGAGTAGAAACATATGCAGCAATGACCATGAATAACATTAGTACATTACTTACGCGTAAGTTGCGGAGGGAGACTGGAAATTGTTCTGTGTCTGCAGTATAATTTTTCCATGAAGGAAAGATGCGCATAAAGTTCCTGACAACAATATAAGTTTTGTCTTCTAAACTGGGAAGAAATGGAACAGAGGTCCTATTTGCTGCAATTGGGGCTCTCTCTGGTTCGAAAAGGGATTTGGCAACTGCATTTGGTGTACTCTTTGCTGGAATGGGGGTTTTGCATCATAAAGCTGGTGCTATATCAACTGGCATAATCATAATGTTTGCTGCAGTTGGGGTCTGTTGAGTTGGGGCATCAGAAATGACTAGTGTAGTAGGGCTAGAGTCTGCTAGAGTTGTGGTGTTTTGTGGGTCAGGTGATATTGGAACTACACCTAATGGGCTATTTGATTTATCAGGTGCCACTACCTTCTCCAAATACTTTGCTTGTGCTCCTCCACGATCAGCAATCGCCCTCTTCCTTTTGAACGTCTGATACACAAGAACAACATTTGAATGGATAAATATGGTATGATGACAGATGAAATATGTACTGAAAATGGATAGGTAGGGTGTATTCACATATACGATGTGTAAACTAAGCTAATGGTAGTTCAACAAAGTAGAAGCAATGCAAAGCATCAGTTGCAAGATATGTGCGACAAATATAACCTTGGAAAGTTAGAGCAAGCACCTTAATGGGTGAATAAGATAGTGTATCTTCCTTTGAATCCTCCACTAGGGAGCTACATTGACTTAGGTCTCCCTCTAGCTCAGAATCACCGTTAGGATCATATTCTGAGAATGAATCTGTAGGTGGAGAGCGTTTGCATTGCATTGCATCCAGACTTGATTTCAGTCCCTTAATGCCAAGTTTGACAGCCATGGCATTGTTCTGCTTTATTCTTTTCATGCACGCAAGCTCATAATCATTATGATGCTGTTCAGATCTGAGATTCATGAAAACATAAAAAGTAGTCAGAATATCTATGGAATGCATTGCAGATTCAACTCGAAGAGTGTCTCCCTATAAACCCCTGCATATGCAAAGTTCACCCCCAACCGTGCTGACCAGACCACACACAGAAATACAAACCCCTTATGTCTCTATAACAGGCAGGCACACATTTCAAAACTGAAGTAGGAACATTAGAATCATATGAAATTCATATTTGAACAAATAAACTAAGGAATTATGAGTGGCATAATGTTTAGCTTCAAGGGTGGAGTGTTGGTAGTGCGACACAAAGCAAGTAGGCAGATTGTATTCCATGTAAAAGATCGAAGCCTATGTAAAAGCTGGAAATGACACTTTTTTCTATACAATGCAGTGTTTGTTGCCCACACATGATGGAAGAGATCACATAGAGAAATACTATTCACTCTTGTCTACGTTGCAATATTTAGAAACAGGGTGGTCCACCCTAAAAGAATATTGACAACAAATATGACCAGGCAAACATAGATGTAGTGAATCAATCATTTACTTGTGAGCTTACTAGGACAAGTATGCAGAATTGTGATTGAAGTAAGAGACGGTCCAAAATCTGAATCAAGAAGTTTGTTTAGCACTTATTGTTTGCAACTAATCGATGTGAATAATTGGATATTATATCGAATGAGTAAGAAAGACAAGTAAAATTGTCAACAAACCTCGCTTGCAGTAGTAACCTGGGTCAATGTCACTACGATCAACAATCCAAAATGACTAGTGTCTGTTCCTAGGGCCGAAATTTTGAAAACCCTGTGAACTTTACAGGTACTAAAGATTACCGAAATACATCTGAACCATTAAGTGTAGGTAGCACTGAGCACACAACAAACCCTAATGACAGTCTTGCCTAATGAGTAATGAATCAATTAGAAAATGGCTGATGAGGAGTGGCTGCTGAGTGTTGAGGACTTATCTCAGGATAAATCGGGTTGGCTTAGTGGGTGCTGCACGCCTGAGCCCCGAACGAACTAGGAAGGTAGGCACGGCGGCACACCCGGGCAGCGGTGACGCTGTTGGGCGAGCGGCTCCGGACCTCCTGTTAGTCCGGTGTCTCCTCCTAGAGTCATGCCGTCCGGGGACGGCAAGTCGCCAGTGAGGCAGGCGGCTAGGGGCGAGTAGAGATCGCAAGTGCGCATCAGAATAGAGGGGAATCGGCGCCTGGGACGACCCAAAATCCCAGCGTGGGCTGGCCCACCGTGGGCACCCTATAGAGATACACACCCGAGTGGCGAACATGCATTTTCGAAAATAATTTAGGAACATTTAGCTGACCAATTAAATGAATCTGTTTTAATAATATCAGATTCGTATTTGAACAACTAAGCTTGTTTAGCTTGATGGGTCGAGCAGTGCTATTATGACACGAAGCACGTATTCTGATCGTATAGTCATCATAAAAGGGGGGAACCGGTGAAATGATATTTAGCAGCCATTGTTTGCTTCGAACTAACAACTAAATTCTAAGAGCTGAAAAGAAAGTAGAGTAACCAAGTTAAGATCTATTTTCTGGTTGAGATCAAAAAGTTGAGGAGATATGAAGTACCACCTCTCTTGCAGCGCCGTGTAGGCATCGGGGGTGCGATGGCTGTCGGTGGCGTTGAAGCAGATCTGCGACGGTAGATGGGTGCATCGGGGGATAAGTCTCGTTGCATGGAAGAGAAGGTCGTGTGAGCGGCCCCAGCAAAGAGGACGACAGCGCCGATGAAGCGAGAGGACGTGATGCAACGCTCCTGGTCCGTCGCCGTGGATGAGAAACGTCCATCTCTAGCAGTGGATGACGCGGTCTTGGTAGGCGCTTCGGCATGGTGGAGGACGGTGGCGATGGATGTGGTGGAGGACGGCGACGATGGATGTGGTGCAGGACGGCGGCGATGGATGGGGTGGTGGACGGATGCTGGTGTGGGGATGGTGTTCTAGCGTGGACGGTTTATGAATGGGAAAATGGAGGGAGAGGTACGGGGAACCATGTTTTTGGGACGCGCCTGTCTGAAATATGGGAAAGTTACGAACTTAGCCCCCGTTTAAAATTTGGATGTCTCATCAGTTGGGGATACGACGGTAATCTCGTATCTCGCCAATATTTGCCTAGAGCGATTTCAGGCGAGGAGAGGGTGGTTGTGTCACGTCTGAGTGAAGTTACAAACCTGCCCCTATTGAAAATATTTGCCTACATCGATTTCAGCTGAGTCGAGTTTGTTTTGCCGCCCACCGTGTATGAATGGGGAAATGGAGGGAGAAACACAGGTCTTTCGGACGAGCTTGAATCAACTGTGTTTTGCTGCCCATGTTTGGTGCCCAGTGTGTCGGAATGGGATCAGAGGCGGTCGTGTCACGTCTAATTGAAGTTACTATCCTACCCCTATTTAGAGCAGTGGAAATCGGGCGATTGATTGTCTGTGTAATGGGTAGACAGTAATTTCCATCTCCCAAACACTTGGCTTCGGGCAGCCGACGTGGGAGTGGACATTTTGCCGCTTCTTTCGAATTTTGGGACAATAAGCATCCATGTTTACCCTGGCAACTAAATTCGAATCCATTTTGTATTCCTATACGAATCTTTATAAATCATTCTATGTGTTTCTATATATCTTTAAAAGGACGACAAAGATGTATTCCATTGTCATATATGAATATGGTTTACAAATGCTGATACTCAAATTCAGAAGCTAGAATCTAGTTTAAGGTGAATTCGAATATTTGGAACACTTCATGTCCAACTCAAATGTCACACACAGCATAATGTGTACTCCCATTTAGATATGTACACAAGTGATGTATCAAGATTCAAATACCGAGTCAATCAACCAAGAATGTACAGAACTACTAGACATATAAACACTTATAGAGTATATGGATCAATAATCTCAACTAACATACATAAGCCAGGCCGCTGTACTTTTCTTTGCTACAACAACATCATTTTTTTAGCCAAGCTACTACAGCATCTTGGCCCTTTCCGATGCGTGCAACTTATGGTCCATCTATACTACTATTATTGCTGAATGCACATTCAGCCCGATTGGCATATTTGTAGGTCTGGCACAGCAATCAAAATGAAATGTATCCAAGTCTTATCAATTAATACAGACTTGTGCTCAAATAAAATTACAAAAAAACAATTATTACATGATCTCTAAAACAAATGGTTTGATTGATTACATGAACAAACAACACAAAGGTTATTCAACGATGGAAAGAACATTTCACCTATGATTTACCAAGTGGGAATTTAATTTCCTTTTTTCCTTCAGGACCTTAACAATGTGGTCAGTCTCAGCTTGCTTCATTTTGAAATCCACCAAATATTTAATGGTTGTCTTGAGTACTTCTACTGATTGTGCTGTTTGCTTCCTCAACATGTCAACTTCATATCTAAGTGCAGAAGCAGAATCTCTTTCTACCACTAGTTTATCCTCTAGAGCATCAGCAGTTGGCAATTCATAATGCATGATTGGGCCGGTGCCATTGCTGTGGGATGATACAACGCCCATGGGGACCTTGCTCTTTGATCTTGGGCTAACTTGTTTTGCCATTAAAGTTCCGATTGGATTCAGAAAAGTTGAAGTTAGCAAAACATCTCAACTAGGAGTTATAACAGAAAACCAGTTAAACAAACAAGGAATTAAAGAGTTTCAATTGGATGCTGAAAAGTAGTTATTAACATCATTGTAACTCGTTGTTGCAGCAGCAAAGCAGTTAAACAAACAAGTAGCTATTTAAGTTCAGGCAAACATGTAGTTCTTAACAGTAAGTATCAAACACATAGATAGGCACAGTCTATAATAGGATTAACAGGCTGTGGCATTATGTAATCAGTAGCAAACTAAATTAAGCCAAGCAACGTAATTGAATTTTTTTGCAATAAGTGGCTAACTAAAATTCCGAGAAGCAGGTAACTGAACTTATGCTAGTTCTTTGTACACGCACACTGCAACTTCTTTTTTGCTTACAAGGTTGTACGAAGGAGTCCATGGCATCAATTGCTTGGATACACAGTCCCAATACTTCTTTCTTCCCACACTGCATTGGTAAGTCGAATGGTTAATCTGGTAAGATGGTGCGTCCTTCATATGTTATATGAGGACGTGTAGTTAGACTAGTTGTAGACCCACACATCACACTTGCTTTTACTGTATATTTCATGCGATTACTTTTGGCATATCGAGATCTAAGCAATCTACAATAGGATGAAAAGACTGGCATCCTTCACATTATTGGCAAACTCAGTTCATAGAAACAAGCAATTCAACCATTCCGTGGGTAAATCAAAAGCGCCACTGGAATATTTTTCACTACCCCTATCATACACGCAAAAAGGGGCGATGCCACCATAGGGGCTGGTATGGGCGGCCGCCTCAGGTGGCTTGAAAGTGTGCACCTAGTTTGAGTCGTCCAGGTTGGCCTAGGCTAGTTTTGTTCGTCCCAACGCACGAGCACGCAATGTAAAAAATGAAGAAAAATGTTTCAATTTGGATAGTCCAGTAACATAAGTGCAAGGCAGGCCCTATAGCAGGCTCGTGGCCCAAACGAGTGCCTCCCATATCGATCGACAGCAGGAAAAATTCCAATTCATCCGCTCCAGCCTCCAGTTTGGTTTGCTCCTAACCTAGCCGCCGCTGGACAGACCGACACAACACTTCCTTGCGCCCTCGTTGGAGGGTGGTCGCCGGGCTTCAAGCGAACGGAAGGACAAGAAGATGAAGATCCAACCCTGGGTGTAGCCTGCATGGGAGGCACTGGCGGCAGCACGGGCATGGCATCGAGCTTGCGCAAATGGACAGTCGCAGCTTGCAAGAGTAGCGTGCGCAACGAGCAGGTACATCACATCCCTGATTATATCTAATTCAACTCTTCAATTTCTGGCCAATAGTTAAACCTGACGATGTTCTAAAACTGCTTGTATGTAGAAAATGAAACCAATTTCTACTTATTTTATAACTCCCCCAATCAATACTGAACTAACTGAATCTGATGAATCTAATCAAGTTTCCGGTGCAAACATCCAAGCTCATGTTGTTCTTGAGCCTGAAGTGTCTAATGAACAGACTGCTAATAAAGGATTTGATGCAAACATTGTACATGCTCCTGGTGATGAACATATAGTGTCTAATGAGGCATCTAATGCAAGCATTTTGCAAGCTCCCATTGAAGGATTTAGTTTCTAATGATGATCTGCTATGTTGAGAGAGACATAGAGATTTGCAGGCATTGATGACAAGCAAATTATAGTGCATTTTCATGGCTTGAGGAAACGTCGAGGCCATCTACCAGAAAGTCCCCATGTAATGACAACGTAGCATAAATACTTTTCTAATCTGTTGTTTGAAACTATTGGCATACTTGTGCAGGATATATATATTGATATGCAGTTTGCGCACTGGTTATAGGTGCTATTACACTTTGATATTTTCATCCAGAGAACGAATAATTCAAGCAGGTACAGACCATGTATGTAGTCATTGTACACCATGTTGCATTTTGTATTTTTTGGTGCTTGCATCATTTAGTGTTTATAATCTGAACTACTTTGGATCACTAGCTGGTTTTCAAAGTGCATGTAGCTTCACATTTCTCAATTTATGTTAATTTCCGATGTGCAAGTGCCTTCGTATTTTTTCAGTTAAATGTTCGCCCCTGGTTACTTGAATTCGTGGATCCGCCACTGCACACAAATCATACGCGAATGCCAGTACGAATTAAATGAAATGCAGGGACTTATGCTAGCTCATTGTACAGGCTCACTGCAGCTCTGCTTGTGCTTGGGATGTTCCATGTACATGTCCGTGTTACCACTTGCTTGGATGTGCAGGCCTTGTGCTCCTTGCACCCCCCTCTGCATTTTTGACACGGCGAATGGCTGATCAAATAAGAGGAATCGACCTTGCTGTTGTACCGGAGGAGAGATACTTACACTACAAAAAAAATACACTTTCATGATGATACGTGTTTGTCACAGTAGATTGCTTTTTTTGTCATGCATGTACATCCATGACAAATTTATGACAGAATCAAGATAGTCATACCTGTGCTGTCGTAGAAGTGTTCCATGACATTACCAAAATTATCATCACGGAAGTGTCCACTTCCATGACGATAAATTGCGCGTCACAGAAGTGCTTTCGTCAAGGGTGACCGACACGTGGCATCCACCGTAACGGAACGCCGTTAAGCTATCAGGTCGGGTTTTGGATCCGATAACCCGTTAACAGCCCCGACCAATGGGGATTTTCCACGTGTAAAATCATCATTGGCTGGAGGAAACACGTGTCGGCTCATCGTTGGGACAGATGTCAACCACTCATTGGATGGAAGGCGCCTATGATACGTCGACATGTGGCACGGCCCAACAGAGGCCCATTCCTGTGAAAAGGCCGGCCTGTTTGACTTGGTCAAAAGCTGGCGGCTGGCCCATGGAAAGCCTGTTAACGGCCTGTTCGAATATAGCCCATTTACAGCCCGCTAACCCAAGGCCCGTTACACCCTATCCGAATTAGGCCTAGTAGCGTCATCTGGGCCATCCAATATGATTCCAGCCCGTTTTCACTTCTGGCCCATGTATGGCCCATGACGTCTTTTGGCCCATATGAGGCCCTATGTAACTATTGGCCTACTAACGGCCTGTGGAGAAACTGGGCTGTAATGAACAGTGTATCACTTTACAGCCATTAACGGCCCGTGGTGAAACTGGCCCGTAATGAACAGTGTATCACTTTATACCCATTAACGGCCCGTTATTCCGTTGAGCCATTTCCAGCCCATGTTATCTTTCGGCCTTCTCAGAGCCCATTTATTCTTGGGCTCATTTCCAGCATTCGTTTACTTACGGCCCATTACTGTCATTTTCTGCTTGTGGGCCAAATTCAGCCCGTGGTTACAGTCGGCCCGTTTGTGGTCCGTTAATACGTTGGGCCGATTTCATAGCGTCATCAAATACGGCCTATTAACGATGGCCCGTTATGGTCGGCCCACAAACGGACGATTCCAACTCTAGCCCGTTTACAGACATAATGCGGTCTGTTTGGCCCATGTTTGGCCAATCGATTATACGGCCCGTATAAGGCCCATTGATTATACGGCCCGCAGAAGGCCCATTGTTTCTACGGCCTGTAGAAGGCTCATTGTTTCTATGGCCCGTAGAAGGCCCACTGTTTCTACGGCTAGTAGGAGGCCCAGTGTCACTACAATAAATATTAGCCCATGGTTATTGTGGCCTAGTTTTAAAAAATAGGTTATTGCAGCCACTAGCTAACCGCGGAAAAAGAACTTCAATGACTACAAGCAAAGAAATAAACAAGACAACAAGGAAATAAATAAGCAAGCAACTAACGCTAGGCTATCACGGCTATTACACATATTACATCCACTAGGCATGAAAGTTCGCCACCAGTGCAAATATAGGGAACAAAGCAGCATATCATACACACTGGTTGTCAAAGTTGGCGACCAGCGCAAATAGACGCCGCAGCAAAACAAATCCAGAACTGAAACCACTTCAGAAGATCTCAAGAAACAATATCCTGGGTACCCATAATGCTAGCAAGATGCTTAGCAAGCTTATTAACTTTCTCTTGTTTGGCGCTTAAATCCTCCAGCGCTTGCTGTTGCACCAGAAAATATGCATCTGAATTCTGCAGGGACTTCCTCAGTCCTTCAGCTTCCTGTCGCAGCACATCTGATCGATGTCTTTCAACTTGAAGTTGAGACTCAAGAAGACGAACTGATTCAGGCAGCGAGTTCGAAGAGCTTGTGCCAGCAGTAGTGGCCAGTAACTCGAACACTACATCAAGATAGGACTTTTGGGTTCCCTCACTGTCGTCAAGATAGTTTTTATCAGCTTTCTTGGAGACCAATAGGTATGTCTCACTATCTTGAACCTTATCTGCATTACTTCCTTTACCGTTGGATAATGCGGTACTGTTCTCCAATATTTTGTCTGCATTCTAAAAGAGAAACAAGCAGACACATCACATGTTTACCATGTTGTATATGAAACTCATTTTGGTAAATGAGTTCACTAGTAAAGTGGACAGGATAACAACATGAAACAAACATATATCTATGTACCATGGTCACTTTATGGTCTATACCATTCTAGTTTTTGTTGCCAAATCAAGATAGAGACACAGCTCAAATAATATTTGTTCAAGACAAAGCATAATAGACAGAATATAATTGTGGGTAACTATAGAGCAATAACAACACTTGTAATGTGCATGACATGAGAACATAACTATTTATTCAATTGAAACTGAAATCAACATAGAGCAGGTTACAACAGCAAACCAGTTAAAGAAACAGGTTTGAAACATACCTGTTGCGCCATTGGAGTTTCAATTCCATCCTTCAAATTTGAAAATAGTTGGTATGAGTAAATACACTCATGCAAGAGCAAAGGGGTATGAACCATAGCTACAGAACCTGACCTGAGAACAAATCTTCTTCTCCTTTAAGCGTTGAGTTGGGATTCGGAGTGGTGGTCCTCGTGCTTTGGGCACTGCAGTTCCCTTACTAACTGCTCATGTTTGGGTGCTCTCTGGTGGAGACGGTGCTGTGTCAACTGGAACTGGGTTACTATTTGCCGGGGTTGGGGTTAGAAGGGGTGTAGCTGGTTCTCTGTCCAACTAGGTAGGGGTACAATCTGCGAGAGTCTGGGTTATGTGTGGTGGATCTGGTCCTTGGGCAAGTACAACAGTGGTTCTATCTGCATCAACTGGTAGCACTATCTTTTCTGAAGACAGTGTAGTTACTCCCTTAGATACTGCCATCACGCTCTCCAATTCAAATAGCTGATAAACAAGAAAAGTAATTGAGAGTATAGACATTGTATGATAGACAGGTGCAATGGATAGTGGGGAATAAAAGAGGGCATGAAATAATTCATATTTATGTTGTCTAACCAAATAGGATATCATGACACAATTTCACATATATGATGGCTAACTAAGCAGGATAGCATGACACAATTTCACATTATGATGGCTAACTAAAAAACATGGAAAGACATAGTTCAAAATATGAGACTATGTAAACAGGATGACATGACACAACTATATAATGTGTTTATTAAATAGGTTGGCATGCCATAATTCACATACATTCACAGATAGAATGCCATAATTCAAAATATGATGACTGTAAACACTAAACAGGATGAGATGATATAACTATATGATGTCTTTTTTAAATGGGTTGCCATGCCATAATTCAGATAGATGATGTGTATGTACTATGTAAACATGATGGCATGATATAATTCAAATATATGATTTATATAGTAAGCAAGTAAGGAGATGGCAATCCATATATGATGTAAAAACTAAGCAATGCAAGACAACATGCATGACATGGGTAATATAACCCTGCCAAGTTTGAGCATAGACCTCAGGGGGAAAATAGGAATGGTCATCAGTCTCTGAATCCTCCTCTGAGGAGCTCTCTGTAACCAGCAAGATGTCTACTTCAGCAGGTAGCATTGTCTGCTCTGAATACCTTGTTTTCACTCCAGATACTGCCATCACCGCTTCAAATGGCTGATGCACAAGAAGAGTAGTTGAATATACAAACGTTGTCACCAAATGGAACACGTAATACAAAAAATGATAGCATGATATAATTGACATACACGATGATTGGCTAAACATCATGGCATTGCATAATTCACATATATAATGCCTTTGCAACAAGATAACATTGTATAATTCACATATATAATGTCTTGCAACAAGATGGCAATGCATAATTCACATATATGGTAATTAGACACTAAACAGGTGGCATTCACACAAAGCATGTCTAAACTAATCAAATGACATAGCAATGCGAGGCACCATACGCACGATATGAGCAACATAACCCTGCCAAGTTAGAGCATACACCTCGGGGGGGGGGGGGGATAGGACTGGTCATCTGTCTCTGAATCCTCCTCTGAGGAGCTATCCGTAACTAGCGAGATATGCGCTTCGTCAGATAGCATAGTCTGCTCTGAAGACCTTGTTTTCACTCCAGAATTTGCCATCACCCTGTCAAATGGCTGATGCACACGAAGAGCAGTTGAATGTAATAACATTGTTGACAAATGTAATATGTAATGAAAAAAAGGATGGCCTGATATAATTTACATATAAGATGACTGGCTAAGCAGGATGGCATTGCAAAATTCACATATATGATGCCTGGCTAAACAAGATGGCGTTGCATAATTCACATAAACGTTGAATAAACTAAACAGATGGCATTCGCACAAAGGATGTCTAAACTAAGCAGATGACATATTTGATGTATAAAGTAAGCAATGCAAGACACCATATGCATGATATAACCAACATCAGCATGCCAAGTTAGAGCGAAGACCTCAAGGGGTAAATAGGAGTTGTCTTCTCCTTCTGAATCCCCCTCAGAACGGATATCTTCCTCTCGATTACAATCTGAAATGCGTGGAGGGGGGCTGCCTTTGCACCTACCATGGAGCGACGCCTGCATGAAATTTTATTGCCACACAAGGCTCGTCTCTTTTGCTCTACATGTTCAGTTCCATTGTTTACAATAACTGTCATGCATAGGAATAAAACATAGTGAGATTATGTAAGGAGTGCATGCAGAAATCTAGAGTGATGGTAGCAACCTGTGGATAGACCCAAAACCAATAATAGCAGGCAGATAATGGCTTCAGTTAAAAAATACAGATAATGGCTTCTTTACTGTTTGTTTCCCACCCAACATGAAACTCATAGTAGACACCGGAGATTAACCAGATAGTAGATAGATACTATTAATAGCGGCCCCGATATGTACCCCACAACCATTTAAAAACTCAAGTTTGACCATTAGTTTGGAGCTGACACAGAGTCTAATTAGTGAACAGGACGATAAATTAGCATGTAACATTAAGCGATGCATAACGTAAGCAGACACGAAAGAGTGCGACCTCTCTTGCGGACCCGTGTAGTCCTCGAGGTCATCTTCTCGGTTGATGATGGTAGTGCAGTTTTCATGGCTGCCAGCGGCGGTGAAGAAGATCTGAGGCGGTGAAAGATAGTCTGGAGGCCGGATCCCTGCTGTGCTGGACCCTTCTGTCGTTGGAGTAGCTGAGCTGGGGTGGACGACGATGCAGCAGGAGTGGGACAAACCACGCAAGGTTTTCTTTGACAACTATCTGTAAGAGAAGTAATTCTGTAAGGGCTCGTTTGAATAGGAGGATTACAACAATGCAGGGATAGGAAATAGACAGGAATAGGATAGGAATGCACGTGCAAAACAGAGAATTTAAAAACACAGGATTTCTGCCAATCTGGGTGTTTGATTCACAACAATTGGAAGATCACAGGATTCAAAGAAGCATGGTGAGATTAAGTCAAACCACAAGAAAATGTATGGTTATAATGCTATTATGCTACTATCTCTTAGTCTTGTGCTTCATGAATAGGAATTTTAAAAGGAGGACAAGTGAAAATTAAAATTCCTATGTTTTTTCTTTCAAGGAGACACTAAAGGAACAAATCCGTGTGCTCAGTGGACAATATATATAACATGTAGAGTAAAAAAGAGATGCAACAAGTGTACAACCTCTTTGGCGAAGCCATGTCGATCTCAGCGTGATTGGGTTGGCCGGTGAGGATGCTCCGGCTGACTTGGCTGTCGGAGGAGGGGAAGAAGATCTTAGGCGTCTGGAGATGGAGACCAAGGTACTGCTCTGCTGTGATGGAGGGTTTCGTCATTGGAGCAGCTCCGGTGAGTTGTACGACGCCGAGGCTGAAGCAGGACAAGAGAGACAATGAACAACATTAACCTGAGTGGAATTCTAATAGCATCTCCAATACATGACGTAAAATACATAACCACAAAGTGCTAGATGTAAAATACATCAGCCGCTCATCTCTGAACTTAACTGTCGAAACTGAATTTAACTGTCGAAACTGAACTGAACTGTCGAAACTGAACTTAATTGTCGAAACTGAATTTTGCTGTCGAAACTGGACGCACTAGCAAGGTGAGGCTACACGTCGGTCGACTGACTTTTTCATCTCTGGCCAGTCGATTTTGCAGCCGTTGGATACGAAATCAAGGGCATGCGGTTCATCTTCAACCTGCACCCCCCTGAGCCGGCCAAACAGCAGCCCCCCGCCGCCCGCGGTGCGCCGCCCCGCCCGCCCCGAAAACACTCCCCACCGCGGGTCCGCCGCCGCCCCGGCCATCCCTCTAGGCCCCCCGTGCCGAGCTTTTTCTCCGGCGATCCCCACGCCACCGCCCCGCCAACGCCCCGCCACCGCCGGCGACCACCATCCCATCCTGAACCCTAAGATAGATAGTGGGGTACCTCTACGGCGAGCCCCGCTCCCCGCTGTGGCTGGTTCTTCCTTCACCCCGGCGGCATCGGAGTGAAGTGTAGCTAAATGGGAGCAGCATCGCATGCAAGAGCAAGAGCGAGAGCAGCAGCGCGAGCAAGAGCAATAGCAAGAGCATACCAGGCAGGGGACCGAGAGCAAGAGCAGAGCAGCAGTGCAAGCGAGAGCTAAAGCAGCAGCAGGTCCTACTGATGTGGACGTCGCCGCCGAGGGAGCGACGCCATGGAGGAAGTGGCCAGCGACGCCGCCGTGGATGGAGCCGCATCGTGTCGGCTCGGGACCGAACGCCGGCAGCACCGTGAGATTGAATCAAGAAGAAAATGCGGTGATTAGTGTACAACCTCTTTGGTGGCGCTGATTAGGCCGCAGCTTCATTCGAGGAAATGGTGATGATGATGCTCTTCCGGTGGTGCAGGTGAAGACGGCGGTGTGGGAATGGAGGTGGCACGAAAGACGAGGGGAACCTCGGGGCAGCTCCTTGGAGGTGGAGGACGGGGTGGCTGAACCGGCGGGACAATGAGATCGACGACGGATCCTCATCCGATACGGTGGATGAGGGACGTCGAGGTGTTACTATGGACGATGTCGTCGGGGAAGAGGCTCCGGCTGGGTGGCGAACGGAGCAGGGTGTGGGGTTTCGTCGCGGGTTTTCGCGGCCTCGGTGTACGAATGGGTGGGCGGATGGGATGGCAGTGGGGAACCATGGCTTAGAGACACGCGTGTCCGAAATGTGGGGTAAGTTACGAAAGTACCCCCACCGATTTAAGGTGGTTCTTTCGGTTCAGGGGTACCACGGGCATTTCGCGTGTCGGGATTTCACAGGAGGTGGGAGTTTTCGCGCGCATTGTAATTTCGGAATAGCAAGGCACGGGTTGAGATGGTGGGAGTTGTCGGAGCACAACGAGACAAAGATATATCTTAAATATTTCGGGCTAACAAGGCGCGGGTTGAAATTTCCGGACAAGCCTAACGTGTACTGTACCAAATCAATGCGCCCTACAAATCCATTCAAAACTTTGAATTCATGTTATGTTCAATTAAAATATTTCGCTACGTGTATAATGCATGCAACCTACTACTCGAATGAACGTTTTAGTGCATTCCAAACGTATATACTACCGCTTCAATATGAACTAAATTTGAATTCGTTTCTCTATTTGAATAAGATCTACAGTAATGATTGTTGTGAAGTCCAAGCATTTGAATTTGTTTCTCTGTTTTAGTAAGATCTACAATCATCATTATTGTCAAGTTAAACCATCGTTTGTGTATTATCTTCATAGCACACCAAATGATTAGTCTCGAGTTACATATGAACTATGTGTACTATATGAACTCGAACAAGATTTTTTGAATCCACTTTATTTTGATTTCAAATCACATTACATTTCTAGCTCTATCTAGATCTTCATAATCTAAACCATGTCTCATATGTATAATGTGTTTATCACATTATGTATGGTGCCCCGCCCCCTACGCCTACAAGTATTTAGATGTGAGTTGCAAACACCACACATTACCACAAATTCAAATAAAATGTGAGAATGTTCGATATATAGTATTGTTTAGATTGTTCGATATTTAGTTGTAAGCTGCAAACGCCACACATTATCACAAATTCAAATAAAATGTGAGATTGTTTGATGTATAGTATGGTTTAGATTGTTCGGCATTTAGCTGTGAGTTGCAAACACCATGCATTATCACATTATGGTATAACATGTGCACAGCACGTGTATCACCGCTATATTCATGCATGCAATGTTTAAAACACTATGATCTCCTATTCAAATATATGAATCCGCTTTCATATCAAATTATGATCTTTGTTAGTCTCTTACACCCACACAATCCTCTAACCTTTGTAGCTACCACTAACTTTCTCTCGTGCATGCACACGCCCTCCTCGCCCTCCCCCTCCGTCAACATTCTATCCACCGGGCACATTCATTTTTTTTCTTTAGGTCATTCTCCTAGAGTCTCCACAACTCCTTTCCGACACACACCGATCGATAAACCTCTCCAGCGATGCCTGCCTACAACATACAAACACACCTTCAATCTTCTCCTTTATGTTTCCTTGCCTCGTGTCTCTCATACAGTCAGACACACATGTAAACTCTCGCCCCTCTTTTCATCGCTCTCTCACAACCGCACACTCCTCCCCCTATCTAGCTAGTAGTTGGGCCTCTCGCACCACCTCCTAGCTCCATTCTCTCTGTCTATCCGTCTCGCTGGGCCTTATTAGCCTCTAACAAATGGATGTACACCGACCGATCTCTCGCTATACATATAGCTAGCTAGGTCCTTATAACTCGTTTTTACCCACACGTCAATCGATCTACGTCATTAGTTGTGTCTCTCCCTTCCTCCGACAAACTACAATTGATCTACCGATCTAGTTAGGTTTGCTTACCAAACACATGGTTCCTCTTCATCATCCATGGATGCGTCCCGACAGATCTATCACGCACAGGCACACACAGAAACACATCCCCACTCTTATTGATAACATTGCAGTTCCACCCTCAGTTTGTCTATTAGGCCTCTCCCACCATCTTCGAGAAGCAACTCCATCACCCATCTAGCACTCTACCCCTCTCCATCCCTCTCTCTCTCCTCTATCTCTCTCCCATCATATTTCCCGTCCTTCAGTTATGTATGGATGTCGACCGATATCCCTCAAGACATAGCTGGGTCTCTCCTTCTCAACACATATATGAGGCGTTCTACCTCTATAGTTAGGCCTCTGCCTACCCCTCCCACCACCCCCTCCCCCCCCACACACACCGATACATCGAGCGCTCTAGTCATGTCTCCCTGCCACACACAAACTTGACGTGTGCCCTCTAATGTTCCGGTAGGCCAGTCGCCCTATATCTTTGACTTGTACACACACACACAATTTCGATGGCTCTCTTCATCGATCTCGCACCCACCCACTTGATCCTCTCTTCAACTCTATCGATAGCTATGACCCGTCCCTCTCTTCTCGTGGATTGCCCGACCCTCTATGTATGATATGGATAGGCCTCCATTTCACACACATTGCATGCAATTTTTTTTTGAGATGTCATCGACACATATTCCCACAAATAATTCACGAAATCAACCCCCACCCCAAAACAAAAAACACTCACAAACGCGGTTTGTATCTCTCACACACACCCACGTAGGTGGGGAACATGCACGAAGAGAAGAGGTGCATGCACGGCGCATGTACTCCCGTCTCTTTCCCAACCACACCCGAGCGGGTACATGGTGGAGCTCATTTCTGTACGAAAAAGGCAGCCCACATGGTAATTTGGCACGTGTACTGGTTGTCCACTTGGTGGTGGGAGGATCGTCTACCACGGGTGAAGAAACAAATTGCGACTTGACGTGTTATGTTAGAAAAAGAGGCAAACCATGTGGGGCCTACCTTAGAGGCAAGGCTCTATACACTGGAGTACTTTTGATGTGTCCCGTCAACTCGTAGAACGAGGAGAAGCTTTCTTAGTACGTCGTCTCCCCCGCCCATGGGCGCAGTGGATCGCAGGATGAGGTGAAGCTTGCTTACTACGCCTTACGCCCGCTCCCTCACCCATGCGCGCAGTGGCTCGCAGGACGAGGAGAAAAATTTACTACTCCCTCCGTTTACTCCTCTTCCCTACTACCTTGGTTATAGAGATTATATCATATTGTTTGGAATATATATGTCCTTTAGTAGATTTCAATATGAACTACTAGTACATACTCCAAACACTGATGTATATAGACGTATTTTAGAGTGTAGATTCACTCATTTTGCTCCGTATGTAGCACTCTCCCTTGCCCCTCGACCCTCGCCTACGTGGTGGACGTGCAGCAATTCATTCGGTCTCATATAGCCAGAACGATATATACTGCACTACCATTATTGCTCGACTTCCCGAAGAGACGAAGAGCCAATCGCAAGGTCAATATTTTGGAGATGCCAAGCGCAAGGTTATAGGAGAACGAGTAGTAGGTGCCGCGTCATTTATAAATAATTTTTTTTCTTCAGTGGCACGTACGCAATATGATAGGTTCATATGGAGAGAAAAGGAGTACATAGTCAGGACGGGCCAGCCTACACGGTTGCTTGCTGGGGTTGCTCTCTTCACACTCTCTCGCACAAAACGACCGTGGCCACATCTCTAACATCCTGGCGGATCATGTCCGCTTGGGGAAGGGGTGGATGCTTAGTGTAGATGCGGTGGCCGTCGCCGACGGCGAAAACTCACTGTCGGCATGTCCCGATGAGGGGTCCCCGCCGTTCTCTCTCACAAAGCCGGTGAGGTTGCCTTCGTCCCTTGCTCACTGCCGCGACGTGGGCAGTTGCCGCCTCCCGCCGGCCTCCTCAAGGTTGAGCTACGTCCCTCAGGTACAGCTCCCTTTACAGCTGGCTTGCACCACTGCTCCAGCTGCCCACATCACTCCCTGTGGATATTTCTCTACTTCTTTGCCCCGCACATACCTCTACTGGCTTCTACGTACTGTATTTGTGATGAGTTTATGTCTCATCAACTAGTCCCAGTAATCTTATTCTAATCACGCTTGTTCAATTTCTTTGCCATAGGGATGCTCATCTCGATTTTGGTGAAACTGCACAAAATGATCCGATGGTCAAAAGGTTGCAAACTTCATTTATTAGGAAGCTCGAACGTTGCCAGCAAATTGAAGCCTAGTCAGGGTTCACGGTTCAAGGGCTAGGGACTGCATGGATCGTTTTTTTCTTTAGCTGCCTCTGTTCCAAAATAAGTGTCAACTTTAGTAGTAGTACAACTTTGTACTAAAGTTTGCACAAAGTTGAGAAACTTATTTTGGAACGGAGGGTGTACATATTTGCTATGATCTGTCAATCATTGGGATGCAATAGCATGCATGTTAGTCTCCTTTGTATTTGATGAAATGTTGCAACGGGCAACCTTGGACGCAAGATACATGTAACAAAAGCTGGAAGCTTCATAGCATTGTACAAATTTATCTCACTGATAAACTACAGTACGTACTATACTAGTACTTCCTCCGTTCCTAAACATAAGTCTTTGTAGAGATTTCACCATGAACCACATGCGGATGTATATAGATGCATTTTAAGTGTAGATTCATTCATTTTGTTCCGTATGTAGTGGAATCTCTACAAAGACTTATATCTACTAGTAATAGCTAGCCCCCACTACTAGGAATTCTCTATCCTCTCCTTGAGCCACGTCATCAAAATTGATGTAGCCGTTAGATGAAGTAAATCAGTCCATAATAGCCGTCTGATCTTGACATTGAGAGGCTCCGCACTAAGCCACATGCAAGCATGCAGAAATACCGTGCCACATGCATGTGAGTGGGTTTTAAATCACATCAACATGTCTGCATGCAAGCATGCACCGGTAGCATGCATGTGAGTGAGCTTTTAAGTCCCATTAACATGTCAAAAAGAAAAATATAATCCTATTATGCAGTAGGAGTTCAGGAGTTGGCTGATCTTTTTTCCTTACGTGGGATGATCTAAATGATGGTGGGAGTTTATTTAGTTTGGCTACCACATTTGTCATGCGGTAATAGAGTTTTGTTTTTGTTCTATGAAATCGATAATTTTGCGCAGAGAGATATATCACTGTTCCGCGCTAACACGCGGGGACTCATCTAGTAATATTTAGGAATGGAGGGAGTACCATGTAAAGAGTTAGGTGTCGCAAGGTGATAGTAGTGTGAGGTGGCCCATGTAATCACTGAGCCTGCGTGTTTTCACTGCTCTTGCATGCCTCCGCTGTAAGAATGGAGAAAATTGTAATCTAGTAGTAGTAGTATACCTCCTTTCGCCGAAAGCGTGGGACATCCAGCAGTCCTACTACCTCAGTAATAAAGACCAATGAGCCATCAAATCACATAGACCCAGCAGTAAGTTGGACGGACGAAGCAACCATCACTCTTGCGCCAGTGAGAGGTCGCGTCCTCTCTGCCCGGGCATGAATGCGGCACCGATTCTTTGGAGCGGCGCTGACCGTTTCAGGCAGGAAGCGCGCGCGGGCGATGGAGGGGCTTTGGGTGGGCCAGGCTGGTCAGGAGCGGGCGTGGCAGCTGTCCGCATGTCCCTACCGGACACGCCCGGAAACTTGAGGATGCACCGACTCTCGCGGCTAAAATCGTACACTACATAACATCTCTCTGTAGGAGTAGGTCGATCTGTCGCTCTCTCTAACACACACATGGTGTTAAACACACACACACACACACCCACACCCACACACACATGCACGCACATTGGTCTCGTTGCACCTTCTAACGTGACTTATTACACCTAGACGGAGGGAGTAGTAAGTATACGAGATACGGTGGCACACTGACTTAAGTCGAATACAAGTGGCCAAAATTTGTGTGCATGTTATAATAAGGATTCACTTAAAATAGTACGTGAGCGAACAGATGGATCAATTGGACAGTGTTCCCGAGCAGTAGCGAGATGTGTGAGGTAAGATACACCGCTGGCACTTTTAATTTTTCTTATTAATTTGTTTGTTTCACCCTCTGACTGGTGGGACCCAATGTACTATGTGGAGAGAGGTAAGGTGACTAAGGCTGCATTATTTCTGCACCACTTTGGATAGTCTTACCACCAAAGCCACATGCCACGATTATGATTGAAATCCCAATGACTCCCACACACACAAAAAAAACACGGCATGCTTGTCACATGAATGCAGGAATGTATAAAAGGTTATTTCCCTCTCGTTGAACATAACGGGAGGGTTGTGTAGATGGTTAGCCTGTTCGCTCACTCTCTCGCCCTCTCCCGCTGGAGCCTCAGCGCTTGTAGTTGCTCTCTTCACACTCTCTCGCCCTCTCCAGATCTAAAAAAGACTTCGTTGGCCTCTCTCTCCCCTCACTGCTGCTCAAAGAGCCGGCAGGATCCGTCCGCCGGGAAGGGAAGGAGGCTTAACGCTGTCACCGTCGGCGAGGGACTACCGGCGCAGCTGTTCACTTTCCACCCAGCGGCGGCGTGGGAGGGCCTCTGACCCCTTCTTCTTCGGCGCCATCCCGTCTCCCACCGAACCACGCCCCAAGAACCTTAAGGTATAATTTACTTACTCCACATGCATTGCTCTAGCTGCATGTATACCATGAATCTAGGACGTGGTTCAAAGAGGAAAGGAGTGGGGGAAAGTAGTGGGAAAAGTTGTATATAGCATGAATCTAGGATGTGGTTCAAAGAGGAAATGAAGGGGGAAAGTTGTATAGCATTAATCTAGGACGTGGTTCAATGAGGAAAGGAATGGAGGAAAGTAGTGGGGAAAGTTGTATCGCATAAATCTAGGATGTGGTTCAAAGAGGAAAGGAAGGGGCGAAAGTACTAGTTCAAAAAGGAAAGGAAGGGACAAGGCTGTAGAGTTTGAGCAGGGCTAGATTTGCTGCGCTCACATAGGGAAAGGCGTATAAAGAAAACAAAACTGGGACCAACACAAATATGCTCCTTGGTTGCTTGTTCTTTGTTGCAACAGACTGTGCATGACCACAGTACATCGGTAGATGCACATGGTGCTGGTGTGTCCACTGTCCCGTGCAACTCATTAGCTGTTGTTAATCTAAGGCCCTGTTTGGTTAAAAAATCCCTAGTCCCTAACTGCTGGGTTCCAGGGATTAAACATGGACTAGAGGTTATTAAATGACATGCTAAAAGACCATGTTACCCCTAGTAATGAACTAATAGAGACAAGGTGCGATGCGTGGCAGGGGCTCCCTCGGGGTCTTCTTTCATTAGTCCCAAATGCCCACTTTTAGTCCCTAAAAGTCCCTCCTCTTTGGTTTAGATGGGACTGACACGGAGTTTTTTTAGTCCCTACACCAAAATATCCCTGTAAACAAACACCCTCTAATAATGCCGCTGGAAAATTGAAGCAATGCCACAGTTAAAAGCAAATTACATGTTTAACGAATTTTATTGTTAATATAATCTCTATGTTAATATTAATCAATGCCACCGTTTGAGAAATGCTACGGTCTTGCTTTCTTTCCCATTTAGATAAGGTAGATGCTTCTTTTTGTTGGCTTCTGTGTCATCCACCGTTATTGACCACTAATTGTTTCCTTTGCACCTCAGTGTAAACAGGGTTATCTGCTTCACCTTGTTGCCATTGTGACCTTTTGTTGCACTGCACAAAACACTTTTGTTTTAAGAGTGTTTTGTGCAGTTCAACCAAAATGTCACACCGACAACGTTGCTTGATTGCTTGATCTTAGTGGAACTGCACAAGAGGAGATCTTACTTCCTATCCATTAAGGCGAATTTGGTTCAGATCTTATTCTTGTGAGTTGTTTGAATTCCGCACCATGAGAGGTCAGTACTAGCCTGCTTTCACATGATTCTGCAGTGTGCATTCATATGTTGTGCTACTTGTACGACAATGTTGCTTGATTTTAGTGAACTGCACAAATGGAGACAAGACTTCCAATCTGTATGTGCACCGTAATATCCCATTGAGGTAAGATAAGGATATTTCACAACTGCTGGCCTGTATTTTGCCACTTTCATCAGAAAATTAAGTTTAGTACTATACCTGTGCTCCCTAATTGACATGCCAAATCTTACATTGAAGGCGAAGCTTGTTTGTTATTGAACCAAGTGATGAAGGGGAAGAACAAGGGGAAGAAAAACAAAAATCAACTCCCGGTGCTGTCATGAAAAAGTGTTATTGTCCTTGAGAAGTGCTTCATCTGTGCTATTTTAAATTTTTCCTTTCCTTTTTTTCGAGCAAACAGTGATGCTAGCATTTAGTAGTCCTCTTGTCTTTGCACAATAGGATCATCTTCCTCTGAAGAAGAATATGGAGTACATGAAGTGACTAATTCCGATTATGCCAGGATGAAGAAGCCCTGTCTATCTTATCATCAGAAGGAGCAGTTGAAGGATGGTTACATTACTCCCCACAAGACCAAACTAACTTCAGCTCAGAAGGAGTGACAAAATCTCCATTTTTTGCTGTGATGCGCGAGTACAATGTTGTTCGAGGATTCTTTCTGGTGAGTTCCATTTTTCTAAAAGCATGCTCTACATGGACCATGTATGTGCGTGTTGAAACTGTCAATTCATAGTACAGTTTGCTCTATACTAATCACTTTTTTGTATTTGTGCAAATAGGGGTGCTCAACTTGATTTCAATGGGAACTGCACAAAATGTTCATGAATACATCGAATCATTCATTTCCACCACAAGAAAGGAGGTGCCGATAAGTTCAAGGCGTTGCAACATATAAGGGCGAAATCATACAAGCTATGCCCGAATTTGGTTGATTTTGGTGGAGCTGCACAAAAAGAACAGCTGGTTTATTTAGCACGAGGTGCCATGTCAATGTCCAAACTGATGGCAAACCCTGCCCATTCCACAATCATAGGCATTTGATATTTTGGAATGGGACAACCTTGTCAAATTTTGCTCATTGATTTTAGCAAGACATGCGTTTGATATTTTCGAATGGGACGCCCTTGCTGTCAGCAGTGTTGATCAATTTTTTCTTTATTCTTTAGTTGTGAAGTAAATATTGCCTCTGACATGTGAGTCGCTGAGATGCATAATCATCGATTGTTTTGAATGTTCTCTATGAATTGCCAGGCCTGTGTGTTTGATTGCAATGTACAGAAACGCTAAAAACCCGCTCAAACTCTTTGTACTCCTTCTGTTCCTTTTTACTTCGCACATTGTGAAAGTGCATACTTTTTTGTATAAGATTGGTCAAAGTAGAGATACTTTGACTGCAGACAAAACTTGTATGCAGACTAGAAAGGACCGGAGGGAGTACATGTGAAACTGCTGCAAACAAGGTGATCACCCTGGGAATAATGCTAGTACATATTGTTTTGCATGTTCATCCAATGCCAGTGATACAGGAATTCGAACTAATCGAAATAAATTCATTCATACATGGTCGGATTTCATATAAACATGCCAGATTTCATTACATTTCATACATTCTTCAACTAAAAAGGGGTGCGCTGGAGGTATAATTAATTAACCGAAGCTACCCACCCGTGTCCCGCTGAGCCGAACAGAAGCTTCAGTGACTTAACTGCAGGTGCAGTTGCGTAACTGACATGTGGCCTGTTGGGCCCACGTGTCAGTCAGCCAACTGCACCAGCAGTTAAGTAGAAGCAGTGTTATTCTCCAGCAGAACTCCCCGACTCCACGTCGCCGCCAAGAAGGTAACCGGTCGTCAATGGTCAACTCGCCTAGCTTGGCTTCAACAGGAGGGTAGCAGCGGTGGCCTTACTTGGACCCAAGCAGCGGCGACCTACCATGTTCTACTCTTCCTTGTTTTCTGTGTGGCGCGGCCTCGTTGGCAGCGGGGCGGGGCCTTGGCGGATCCGGCGATGTCCTCTGTCTCATTGCCGGCGGACGATGCCTCAGCGAAGCAGTGGAAATCCTCCCCCGCGTTGCCGGTAGGGTGGGGCCTCGGCTGAGCCGGCGATGTCCTCTGCCTTGTTATTGGCGGGGCGGGGCCTCGGCGAAGCCGGCGGTGTCCTCTACCTCGTTGTTGGTGCCGCGGGGGCTCGGCGGAGCAGGGCCTCATCGACGCCAGCGGAGCAGGGACTTGTCGGAGCTGACATTGTCCTCTGCCTCGTCCTCGGTCTCGCCAAACAATCCCTCGCCCGCTTCATCGCCCTCTTTGATAGCCTCTTTGTAGGCGACCGCAGCCTCCGCCACCCGCATGCGCTCCCGCCAGTGCTTGAGGCGGCCCTTGCGAGTGGAGCGGTACGAGTCGACCAGCGCCTCCTGCTCTGCCTGCTTCGCGGCCATCTGCTCCGCCGCCTACAGATGCTCCTGGAGGAGATGGTGGTTGTAGGTGGCGTCGGCCTGCGCCTCCCGGAATTGCTCCTGACGCATCTGCCTCACACTGTCCATATATTGGGCACGGGCCTCGCCGATGGTCATGGTGCAATGCACCGGCGAGGATGGCGCGGAGGAGGGGGTTGGCGCCGGATCGTCGACTACCATGTTCTCCATTGGGACGTCGTCGTCCTCCGGTTGCCTGCCGGCCAGCCGGTCGGCAGCAATGGCTGCCATCTCCTTGTGGTCCATCATCCGCCCGTCCCGAAGAGCGCTGGAGCGCGAGGAAGCCATGGTGGGCAGTAGTGGTGTGGACAGTTGAAAGGGAACAGATGCGGATGACTGCGGCTATGGCCGGTGCAGCAGTTTATATAACAATGGTGGGCGGGCAGAGGGACGGACGTGTGGCGCCGGAGTAGCCGCCTCGACAACCGTGTATCATTAATGTGGGCGGCAGATGGACGGACGGATGACAGTTGTGTCGTTTGAAGGCGGAGCAATCGCCTGCACTGGGAAGCGGGGCAGGCGGCGCTGACTGTTTTGGGCGGAAAGCGCGCGCGGGCGAGGAGATGACTTTACTTGGAGGGGATACAATGGGGACCCACCATGTCCATAGCCTCACGTATGCAAGTGCCTCCTTATTATATATATATGTATAAAACTATACTCCCTCCGTCTAGGTGAATAAGTCGTATTAGAAGGTGCATCACGACCTAGGTGCAAGCAGATTGGTGGAAAAGAAGAATATTTCTCTCTTCTAAACACAACATTTAATCACAACAGTCAAGAGGATGCCTTATTAGCTACCCATGCAGGCCATTGTAATTCATAGCATGCAAAGCGCTTTTATTTCTTGCCTAATAACCGCATGGACGTGCTGCATGCATTGGTCCTTGCCCGAGCAAAAAAAGGGAGGAAAGGGGTTTCCACGGGAGACAACGAGGCAGAGGTGGAAGCGCTCGCTGGAGTTATTTATTTTGCTTCCCCTGGTTTCCCGACATCACGGACCCACACCATTGTCAACCTATGTAGTACTAGTCAATAAATGAGAGAATTGCACAAGAAGCGGCCGACAGCTGGGACCAAGCAACTCGAGCAGTATTTGTGGTTTTTATGTTTGAGCGCTGCAGAGTTTTTTGATGTTTAGCCCAGATATTAATTTTTCTCCTCTGAACAACAAAGAAAACATCGCTGTAGGTATTAACTGGGCGGGCTGTGGCCCGTCTAGCCCAGGCCAGATATCCAGCCCAGATATTAATTTTTTTCAAGCTGAAAATGGCTAGCCCAGCTATACTTTTTTTAGGAATACCCATGCAAGGTCAAGTTGTTATTCTCCACCCCGCTGGGCTGCAAATCTTTCCTAGGAGGGATGCATTAGGCTTAACAAGAAAATGGGCTTTAAGAAATAATAAATGGGATGCAATTATAAAAACTAGGCAGTAACTATAAAAAGTGCACCAAACACGTGATTACTTTATAAAATATTATTTTTGGATATTGAAAATTTTAATTTCATTAATTGTGGCGAGCGCAATGTTTTGTTGGATTTTTACGTAATATAAATTTATATAGAAATTGTATTTAATCTAACTAGAAATTTCAGGATAAAAATATTTCGGATCCCATCAAAATGTGGGAAATTTTATTGAATTCTGTTTTGAACGGTTGGTTGAAATGGGTTGTACTTTTGACAAACTGTAAATGGGTTGTAGTAAATTCCATTAGAATTCAAAAATGGGCTACACATTCTTACAAATCTCAAATGGGCTGTAAGTTCTCTGCCACACACTTCTGGCCTTACTAAGTTGACGCGTCCCCTAAAAAAACAGAGTTGACACGTATGCAAGGCTTTGTCAACTTATAGTCAACACACGATTCTAGCAGCAGTGGCCGTTGGATGTCCATCCAACGAATGCCGTGCTTCTTCTTCAATCTCGGATATTCTAGCTTCACCCTCCCAAAAAATGATTCCTCCCCCTGACATCTGGGGCGCACTGTTTCAGAAGCTGACCTGTGGCCCTACTAAGTTGACGTACCAAGGGCTTTGTCAACTTAGTCAATATAAACGATTCTAGCTGCAGTGACCGTACGTTGTCCATCCAACGGCCGTAGTGCTTCTTCAACCTCTGGTCTTCTTGCTCCAGCCGCCTAAAGCAGCACCGGTCGTGCCGCCTGCTCCTGCCTCTCGTGGCTGGCTGTGCTGCCGGGGAGGCCTCACCGCCCCTACTATTCCCACCGCTGGCCAGGCCCTGCGGCGACGGCAGCCTCACACCGCAGCCGAACGAGTGAACCCTCATACTCCTCTCCGCGTGGGCATCCACTGCCGCGTCTTCACCGGCTCCGCGTCGTCCCCTTCCTAGGCCTCGCCGTCGTCCACCGCCCTGGTGCTCTCGGCGCGGCGTGGTCAACGTGGAAGGAACGACTTCCATTGGACGTGGACTGTACGTGGAGAGGCTGACAGCTGGGTCCACGGCGGCAGCAAGGAAGTTCCTCCTTATTACGCGGAAAATAATGATTCCTCCACCTAACAGCAGGGACCCACCGGACGGGCCACCAGTATTTTGCGAAAAAAATCGTTTCCCCCTGACTGCTAGGACCCACCGGACGGGCCACCGTATTTCGCGAAAAAAACGTTCCCCCCGCTGTCAGCTCGGACCCACCGGAAGTGCCTCCTTATTACGCACAAAAAAATGAATACTCCCCCGACTAGCTGGGACCCACCTTGTTGGGAGGCTGACTTATGGGCCTACTAAGTTGACGGGGACGAAGGCTTTGTCAACTTAGTCAATATGAACGATTTTAGCTCCAGTGACTGTACGATGTCCATCCAACGGCCGTAGTGCTTCTTCAACCTCTGGTCTTCTTGCTCCAGCCGCCCAAAGCAGCGCTGGTCGTGCTGCATGCTCTTGCCTCCCGTGGTCGGCTGTGCTGCCGCAGAGGCCTCACTGCCCCCTACTATTCCCACCGCTGGCCAGGCCCTGCGGCAACGGCAGCCTCACACCGCAGCCGAACCAGTGAACCCTTGTAGTCCTCTCTGCGCAGGCTTCCACTGCCGCGTCGTCCCCTTCCTAGGCCTCGCCGTCGTCCACCGCCGTGGTGCTCTCCGCGCGGCGTGGTCAACGTGGTCAAGGAACGACTTCCATTAGAAGAGTACTGTACATGGAGAGGCTGACAGCTGGGTCCACGGCCACAACACATTTTTTTTGTGATTTGCCAAGTAAGTCGCTTTGTCAGGCCTGTTGGGCTGCAAATCTTTCAAGACGAGGAGAGCTTTCATTCGGCTGGCCGAGAAAATGGCCCATCAGTAATGAGAAATGGGCTGTACATTTTTAAAACACATCAAACCAGCAATTAGTTTCAAATATCTTTTTTTTCTCATTTCAAGATTTTAAATTACATTAATTTTTATGCGTGGAGAATTTGTTGGATTTTATATTGATATACATTTATTTTTAAAATCAATTTGAATGTGAGTCGAAATTTCGGGATTAAAAACAGCTCGGACCGCACCGAAATATGCAAAATTTCGTATAATTTTTTAACCGTTGCCACAATATGGGCTATAATGCTAACAAAAAGAATATGGGCTCCAAAAAAACCTTAAGAATTAGCAAATGGGCTGTAAATTATTAGAAATAATGGCAAATGGGCTGTATGTCGTTTTCCACAGATTTGAGGCTTTCCTAAAAAAAGGTTTACGCACAAGCACTGACTGTTGGATGTCCATCCAACGGTCGTCGTACTTCTTCAATCTCTACTCTTCCTGCTCCAGCCGCTCAAACAAGCGCCGGCGGGACTGCCTGCTCCCTCCTCCTCGCGGCCGGCTGTGCTGCTGCGCAGGCCTCACCGCCCGACCGTACTCCCATCACTGGCCTAGCCATCCCTCTACTCACCCACACCTGCTGTTATTCTCCGGCGATGGCAGACGAACCAGTAAACCCTCATACAGTCGTACTCCCCACCGCGTGGGAAACAACTACCGAGTCTTCCCTGCCTCCATGTCGTCCCCTTCCTAGGCCTTGCCGTCGTCCACCGCCCTGGTGCTCTTGGCGCGGCGTGATCAACGTGGTCAAGGAACGACTTCCATCTGACGTGGACTGTACGTGGAGAGGCTGACAGCTGGGTCCACGGCGGCAGCAAGGAAGTACCTCCTTATTACGCGGAAAATAATGATTCCTCCACCTAACAGCTGGGACCCACCGGACGGGCCACTGTATTTCGTGAAAAAAACATTTCCCCCTGACTGCTGGGACCCACCAGCTACATCTTCACATGCAAGGAAGTGCGTCCGGGCAAAAAAACGATTCGCTCCCTGACTGCTAGGACCCACCAGCTACATCTTCGCACGCAAGGAAGTGCCTGACAGTCGGGACCCACCTGATCGAAGCGTACGTAGCGTTGTCATTCTGGTCGCGAACATGTACGTACATACTGGTCGATATAGAGGCGCGCACGTGTTGTAGTAGAGGCGCGCACGTAGCATGTACACGTACGTACAGCGGCCAGGGTGCAAGAAATAAAATACGGCCACATATGTGTACATACGGGCGGGGTCCCAAACGCCTACTCGCGCATACGTACGGCCAGGGCTTGTGTACATTGTTGGGTCGGAAAGGAGAAACAACGTCGTCGTCGTGTTCATGGGGAGGCAACGAAATGCGTCGTGTTCATGGGGAGGCAACGAAATGCGTCGTGTTCATGGGGAGGCAACGGAATGCGTGGGAGCCAATTGGTTGGGTCAGAACGAAATGCGTGGTCGTGTTCATCGGGAGGGCTTGGACGGAACAAGCGATGGAAACGAGGCCTGGCGTACTGCACAACGGAGGAAACGGACCTCCTACGATCGAAACGGGGTCCTGTTGATCGGGAGGGGTCTGGCGTACCGCAAAACGGAGGAAACGGACTTCCTACGGTCGAAACGGGGGTCCTGTTGATCGGGAGGGGTGTGGCATACCGCAAAACGGACGAAACGGACTTGTATTGGAGCGCTACAGTCGAAACGGGGGTCCTGTTCATCGGGAGGGGTGTGGCATACCGCAAAACGGGACTCCACGGGATACTGTTCATCTCCACCGTCAACCCCCTCCAGCCTCCATGAGCTACTGTTCATCCACCGTCGACCTCCTCCAGCCTCCACCTGCGACTGTTCATCCACGAGCTCCTGTTCATCCAGCCTCCACCGCACGCTACTCCACCGGCTACTGTTCAACCAACCCTCTCCACGGGCTCCTGTTCAACCACCCCTCCACAGGCTACTGTTCATCCTGCCCTCCACCATCTACTCTTCATCCTGCCCTCCACGGGGTGGTCCTGTTCATCCAGCCCTCCACGGGGTCCTGTTCATCCAGCCCCAACCGGCTCGATCGATAAGGGTCCTGTTCATCCAGAGGCAACACCACGGGGTCCTATTCATCCACCCCCACCCGGAACTGTTCATCCAACCCCCCCAGCAACGCTCACTGTTCATCCAGAGGCAACATTGATCGGCTTCAGTTAGCAGCAGTAGCGAAGGAATCGCTCGATCGGGTTCAGTTAACAGCCATCGATCGATCGCTCGGGTTTAGTAACGCGTAGCCTGCAGTGCAATCGCTCGGGTTCAGTTAGAGCCCAACGCCTCGCTCGTGTTCAGTTAGAGCCAACGCCTCGCACACACGCGCGTACGTGTACGAGAGAAACGCCCATCGCTCGGTCCCGACCTCCCACCGTAACCGGGAACTCCCCGAAATTTTCCTCCCCCTCGCTTCTACCACGGTTTTTTCCGTCATGGACGGCCCAAAGAATGTCATGCAGCTGCGTCTCCGGCCCGCCCAGGACGAAAAGCCCATTTTCTGTCATGATTTTTTGTCATAGAAGTAGGAGCCCACCACATCTATGATGATACCGGGTTTTGTCACAATTATCGTCATAGAAGTGTCATATTTATGACAGAAAAAATTTTGTTCGGCCCAAAATGTCACGGATGTGTCTTTTTTTTGTAATGTTACAAGGTTATACGGGTGTGCAGTATGTCATGCTTCGCTAAAAAATGGATTTGCATGTTTCAGATGATATCTCCAGAAGAAATAAGAGTTAAAGTCAGAGTTGGATAGGCGTGTAAGCTAAGAGAGCAGTGAAAGGATATCCAAACATCATTGGAACAGTGCACAAGGGAGTGATGTGTGGATACCTAGTTCGGGCCGGCGTTTGGGCATGCTCGCCTAGCTAGAGTGCGGGTCACTTCAGAGCCGTTGAGGGTGATGCGCTGGCGTTGGCTGGCCGCGCATGGATGCAGATCTTGAGTGGTAGCGGAGCGCTATGATGCGGTGGAAGAGATCGTTGGTGAAGCCCCATCGGCCTCGGAGGGCGGAGGTGCGACGATGTGCTCGGTGAAGTAGCCCCGATGAGATGGGAGACGGCGTCGGTGAAGCACACCTGATGCGGTGGAAGTCGATGTTTGTGAGGCACGTCGGTTGCGGCCGCCGACGTTGTCGGTGGACCACCCGGTGCGGCGGATGAGGGTGTAGATGAGGTAGCTCTAGTGCGGTGGTGAAGCGTGACCGTCGTCTTCGTCGTCGTCGTCCGGCAAAGAGGTGGGGAAAGAGACGAGACGAGGGGCGATTCAAACTTTGCTTGGGTTGGCGGCGAATTAGGGATTTGAGCAATCTGGGCGCGGAAGGGGACGGTGGAGAAGGGAGATTTTGCAGGGCTGGAATTGGGGCCGCCAGATATTTCAATCCGAAACGTGGAAGCACGAATTTATTTTGTCATCGTCCTTTTGGGGGGGGGAGGGAGGGAGGGGGGTGGGTGGCTCGGTGCTAAGCGTCCGTCCGACACACGCGACCACCATGACACGACCCTGGTCTGCCTGGTGCGCCTACATTTGAGAATGCAAGCGAATCTTCTTTCATTTGCAAATGAATCTGTATGTATTACCATGCCCGTGTTTTCTTTGCAATAATTAGTCATTCGAAACGAGATACTATAGATTAATTAATGAGGAGTTATTTGAAAAAAAATCGAAACGGTATCCATGCTAATGTGGATTAGAGTGTGTGTCACATAATTAGTTATTTGAATTAGAGTGTGTGTCACATAGCGATCTCCAATTCTAAAGTGGATTTCACATTTCACTGTATCCACGCTACTTTTTTAATACAAATTCATATGTATATGATGAACACCATGGTAGTGAGAAAACTTTTGGATGGATCCAAACATATGACCTACAAAAAAGAACAAAAATCGAGTCAATGTCAACTTTTCGAAACCTAGTATGGCACGAATTCGAAATAATTACCCATATGCATGGTCCTCAGTTCAAATCTTACAATGTACGCCAAATTGAAACATCGATATTAAGTCTCGTACTATCTACATTCAAATGTTGTTTTTAGCCCCCCCTCCCCCTGCGCGCACACACGCTACATACTTCCTGTATCGGTCAATCTTCCTCTCCTAACCACCTTAGGAAGCTATCGGTTTCCAACACACATCCATTCTTTCTCTCCATGTTTCGATCTCTAACTCTCTCAACTACACAACCCCCCTTTTCCACTCTGTTACGAAATGTATTTACCTCACACACCCGCCATTGCACCCCATGCCGAGCTCTCTCTCTCTCCCCCTCTCCCTCTCACCCTCTAGCGCTAAATACATGGATTGCCTATCTAGCCCCCAACCTCTCGTGCGCACGCACGCACGTTGTCTATCTAGGTCACTCCCCCGAGACTGTCTCACTCTTTCTTCCGCACGGCGGGCCACAATTGCTCAATCTCGCTCTCTTTATCTGAGTCTCGTTTAACCTCGTTTTCTTTCACACACAAATGATATATCTCCCTGTTCGGGCCTCGATCGACACACTCTATACTCTTTCACGCAGATTGTCTATCTAGGTCAGTCCATCGAAGCCGCCCTCACTCTTTCGACCTCATGGTGGGCCACACACACTCTCTCTCCCCCTCTCTCTCTCTTTGTATGTCTCGATTGACCTCGCTCTTTCTCGGACAAAAATGATATATCACCATATTTGAGCCCAATTCAACTTATTCACATTGTATACTCTCTCACGCACATTAGGTCACTCTCTCCAACCCGTCTCACTCTTTCGATCGCACGATGACCCTATGTGATTGATTGACCTTGCTTCCTCCCACACACAAAATATATCTACACGTCTGTGACTGGATCATCTCTCAAGCTCTATCTTACAGCCCTCACCCTTGCCAGAAGCTCAATCGGACAAAATCTCTCCAGAGCATATATATATTTTCAATGACTGTCGGACCACACTGACTTTGTCTCTCTATCTATATGTCTCTCGATTGACCTCGCTTTCTCATGCTGTATCTTCCACACATTGAAGCTACCTCTCCACCCCTCGCAAAGCCAGAGCTATTTACATTGCGAGGGGCACTCCAACCTTGGATTAATTTGTGTAGGCATTTATTACGGTCGGTTTAGATTCTATTTTCATAGCATTCAGCCCACAACTACTCAAAACACCGTTGCAACCCCCGCAACTCCCCTAGTTGATTTCCCTCTGGCTCGGTCATCGCTCTCTCGCACTTACTTTCTCGCCATCAATGTCGCACCATGGTATTATTGCAAAAAACTCTGTTGTTATCTTTAATTATTATAAATAAGCTACAAAACTACACACCGATAGTCCAAAAATTTTGACCCACAAATTAAAGTGCTACAAACTACACACCAAGGGGCCCACATGTCATGAAACAAATTTGGACCCATATACAAATTAAAAAATAGAGGACGAGGATCGAACATGCGACCAGGGCCTTCAAGCCGCACGTCAATAGGCAACATACATAGAACAACAATGTTTGTTGTACCTCCCTTTGTTCACATAATGTTTTTCTATTACCACAGCCTATTTAATTGATAACATGTAATATAATTTTTAGTACTATTCGCCTTCACTTACGGGTGGGTTCCATTTGTGCTCTCTCTCTCCTCCCCTTCTGTGTTTAGACGCATGGGCAAACACGAAGAACTCGTAGGCGATGTTGCGTTGACCATATCTGGACGCGTTCACAAGTTACAACACTAGTTTCACATGCTAGCAGCACTAGTTAGTGTGTACGTGCAATGCACGTTTATTTGGAAGTATATTAAGTGCATGCGGATATTAAGTAGGATATTATTTGCGTATTATTATGTGATTAGCACTATTTTTGGAATGAAATTAACTGCATGCTAAACGTGTTGAGCGCTCGACATTGAAGCAGTCTAGGTCGTTGGATGACAAGGAATACATGTGGCTTGATGACGTTTTATTTTTAATTTCATACGGCTCTAGCAGAACATTCAATCGATCAAGCCATAGATTTTGCTCAGTCTATCTCCGAATTTAAATTATATGACAATCGATCTAAAATAAAAGGAAATGATAAACGTTCGGATTTTAAGCATGGCAATCCGAACGTTTTTCATGGCACATTTAGATTACGCGGTGGCGGAGGGGGCGTCTTGTGGTGGGAAGTGGCTCCTCTGCCGTGCTCTGTGTTTCCTCGGGCCACTGACCGACGGTGACGGTGATGCCTTGCGCCATTGTTGGCATACTCCTAGACGTTGGCCTAGCTTCAAGGAAGGCCAAAATGTTCTGGAGTTCGGAGCAAGTCAACTGGCGGGAGGAGGCGACTGGCGTTGGTGCAAGGAAGCGGTCGACGACGGCCATCCTTGCCGCTGAGGGGGGCACTGGCACCCGCACGGGGACAGGAGCTGTCAACGGCGCGGCGGAGACATTCGTGTGCACGGGCACCGGCACGGGCGCACACGTCAGTGCACGCGCAGGCGCATGCACTGGCAGGTGCATGGGCACCGTCACGGGTGTGCGCGTCAGTGCACGCGCAGGCGCATGCGATGGCAGGTGCACGGGCGCGTGAAAGTCGACGGGGACCTCGTGGAACCCCGTGGCATCAAGCTCGGCGACAATGTGCGGCTCCCAGCCCATCAATGCCACGGGGATGGGCGCTGGCGCAGTCGGGGCGATGGGAGCCGGAACGGGAGTGGGGACAGGCGCAGCGTCTTCCCGCAAGGCCAGTTCAAGCTCGTCCCAAAGTGCCTTATGTTCTTGAGACTCCGGCTGGGTGTCTTCCTCGGGAAACTGGAAGACTAAGGGCAGACCATCGTG
The DNA here is from genome assembly GCF_003073215.2 of Triticum urartu. Classification (NCBI taxonomy): domain Eukaryota; kingdom Viridiplantae; phylum Streptophyta; class Magnoliopsida; order Poales; family Poaceae; genus Triticum; species Triticum urartu. The sequence goes on along the minus strand of NC_053028.1, from coordinate 368,710,371 downwards.
ATGCATCATGGCGTATGTTTAGGTCAGGCTGGTTGGAGGTAGACAACAGGAGAATCGGATAGGAAGAGAGAAGATTGTTGTGATATCGGGTAGTGCGGGGTTGATTTTAAACTACGGCGCCAGCGACATTAAAAGTGGGAGCAGTTGGGACGAAGTTGGGCGGCGGAGCCTGGTCAAAGGGCTCGCCTCCCGTTGAGCCTGCACAGCGGTCTGCTCGCACGCCTCCCTGTCAGCCGGCGTAGTGGTTGGCTCGCACGCCTCCCATCGACTCAAACGCTTGCTCGGACGGCACCTGCCGATGAGAAGCGGGACTCGTGGCGGCACATAAACGCCCACAGTTTCAATAGTGAAAGCGTTCACCTTAACGTGACAGGTCTTTGTTCCAAAATACCTTGGGTCTTCATTTGTGCAACTTGTCATAAGCAGCTTGTCTCAAATTGAAGAAAAAAATTACGAAGTAATATTTGTTCCATATCACGTGACCATGCTCAGTTTCAAGAATTTATGGTCACTTTTGTATTTTCTGAAATTTAAGATCTAGGTTTTGAAACAATATCATAACCTGCATCATGCAATTAATTTTCAAGCCGTACATCTGTCATGTTGCATTTCTTAAGAAAGGATTTGGTCAAACATTTTGCTTAGTAGACTTCAGACAAGTTATATATGCAGAGCAAAAGGATAATCCCTCTATACCAGTGCATTGCCTGATATATTAACTCAAGTACTAGGCACGAACAAACATGCTCAATTCTGTGCTCATCCTGGTGTAGTAGTAGTAGTACTAGGCAATGCAGTTGACGGGTGACCTTGGCGAGCGGCGACCGAGGGAATTGAACCGTGCTCGGCATGGTAGGTAACGTTGTCTAGTTACTAAAGCATCCCTCTGTTGTACATAGTGTTGGAACTAATCTTGTTATTAGTGCCAAGAGTAAATGATTAGATCATGTTTATTTTGGATTGCATGATGTTGTTTTAGTATCTAACTAAGTTCTAGCTAGTTGCATGCATGTGATAATGGCAGAGGGGCATACCGGCAAGAGAGACAACACTAAGCGATACAGAGAGTGCAGTCAGCGGCCAGATTGCAAGTCATTAGTGGAGTAGTGCATGCACTAGTTGTTAGGATTAGTCAAGTTTAATAGTGGCAAGCTACATGCATGGATCAAGTTTGGCCTGGTCGTGTGGCCGTTGAGGAGAAGCCATACAAGAGCTGAATGTGGGTACATGCAGGTAGTGGAGAGTGAGAAACGGATCAAGCCGTTCTGGCTTGGCCCTGCGAGCATTGCATATTTCCCTTTAAATAGGCTTGTAACCAGTTTTGCTATTTGAGATGAGGAATACATAAAAGGCACAAGTGCGTGTGCCAGAAAAGCTCTGTGTGTTTGTGTTCTTCCTCTCCATTGTGTATTACGTGAGAAGTGTAGGTGTGTCCACTTCGTACTCGCGTGTGTGTATCCATCGATCTCCTGGGCCATGCCAACACTTGGTATCAGAGCCATGGTGAGAAAATGTTTGTGCACTTCACCACACTCGTCGGGTCGCCGGAGGGGCTCAACCTCGCTGAAAGTGCAACTATCCCTAGGTGGGTTTGGTAATTCATAACAACATATAGCTCATTGAGCTAATACTATTCCAAGATGATTATTTCAGGAAAGCTCAATGATTGGCATGGCATGGATGTGAAAGTGGAACCCTCAAAATGCTAAGGACAATGGATTGGCTCAAGCTCAAAAGCTCAAGACTCTTCATTTTATATTTTAGTGATCCAAGATCACATTGAGTCCATAGGAAAAGCCAATACTATTAAGGAGGGATGAGGTGTTTCTTAATGAGCCGCTTGCTTCATGTGCTTAGTGATATGCTCCAAAACCCTCAACTACTTTCCCATATCCACATATGACCAAAACTCTAAGCCAAACTCGGTCCTATCGATTCTTCCTATCCGGCGCCACCGAGTTTCACTTGTCATTAGCCACTGCCAAACCCTAGCAATTCGGTTCTACCGATAAGGATCTCGGTCCCACCGAGATGGGGTTGCAAACTCTCTGTTTCCCTTTCGTAACTTTTCGGTCCCACCGAAAGAGCGAATCGGTCCCACCGAGATTGCAATGTAAACTCAGTGTTTCCCCTTTGTAACTTTTCGGTCTCACCGAGTTCCACTCGGTCTCACCGAAAGAGCAAATCGGTCCCACCGAGTTTGCCTGACCAACTCTCTGGTTAGCTAATTACCAAATTCGGTCTCATCGAGTTTGTGTAATCGGTCTCACCGAGATTAAGTTATGCCCAAACCCTAACCGAATCGGTCCTACCGAGTTGCATGTCAGTCCCACCGAAATTCCTAACGGTCACTAGGTTTACTATTTCGGTCAGACCGAGTTTATTGATTCGGTCCCACCGAGATTTGAAAACTGTGTAATGGTTGGATTTTGTGTGGAGGCTATATATACCCCTCCACCTCTTTCTCATTCAGTGAGAGATCCATCAGAACACACACATCATTCCAACTCATTTGTTCTGAGAGAGAACCACCTACTCATGTGTTGAGACCAAGACATTCCATTCCTATCATATGAATCTTGATCTCTAGCCTTCCCAAGTTGCTTTCCACTCAAATCTTCTTTCCACCAAATCCAAATCCTATGAGAGAGAGTTGAGTGTTGGGGAGACTATCATTTGAAGCACAAGAGCAAGGAGTTCATTACCTACACACCATTTGTTACTTCTTGGAGAGTGGTGTCTCCTAGATTGGCTAGGTGTCACTTGGGAGCCTCCGACAAGATTGTGGAGTTGAACCAAGGAGTTTGTAAGGGCAAGGAGATCGCCTACTTCGTGAAGATCTACTGCTAGTGAGGCAAGTCCTTCGTGGGCGATGGCCATGGTGGGATAGACAAGGTTGCTTCTTCATGGACCCTTTGTGGGTGGTTGCTTCTTCATGGACCCTTCGTGGGTGGAGCCCTTCATGGACTCGCGCAACCGTTGCCCTTGGGTGGAGCCCTGTGTGGACTCGCGCAACCGTTACCCTTCGTGGGTTGAAGTCTCCATCAACGTGGATGTAGGATAGCACCACCTATCCGAACCACGGGAAAAACATCCGTGTCTCCAATAGCGTTTGAATTCTCCAAACCCTTCCCTTTATATTCTTGCAAGTTGCATGCTTTACTTTCCGCTGCCAATACACTCTTTGCATGCTTGCTTGAATTGTGTGATGATTGCTTGACTTGTCCTAAAATAGCTAAAATCTGCCAAGAACTAAAATTGGGAAAAGGTTAAGTTTTTATTTGGTCAAGTAGTCTAATCACCCCCCCTCTAGACATACTTTCGATCCTACAAGTGGTATCAGAGCTTTGGTCTCCATTTGCTAGATCTCCATAGCTTTTGGTGGTCATAGCCTTGGTTTCACAACCTAGGAGAGTATGGCGTCTAGCGAGGGAAATTATCACCGTAGAGGTCCTTACTTTGATGGTACTAATTTTGCTAGTTGGAAGCATAAAATGAAAATGCATATTCTTGGACATAACCCCGCTGTTTGGGCTATTGTGTGTGTTGGTTTGCAAGGTGACTTCTTTGATGGGAGAGAACCAAACCATGAAGCTACCGCGGATGAGTTGAAGATGTTGCAATACAATGCTCAAGCTTGTGATATTCTCTTCAACGGATTGTGCCCTGAAGAATTCAACAAAATCAGCCGCCTTGAGAATGCAAAGGAAATTTGGGACACTTTGATTGATATGCACGAAGGTACCGACTCCGTCAAGGAATCCAAGTTGGATGTGCTTCAAAGCCAACTTGACAAGTTCAAGATGAAGGATGGTGAAGGTGTCGCTGAAATGTACTCTAGGCTTGCTCTCATCACAAATGAGATTGCCGGCTTAGGAAGTGAAGAGATGACCGATAAATTCATCATCAAGAAGATCCTAAGAGCCTTGGATGGAAAATATGATATCGTGTGCACATTGATCCAAATGATGCCAAATTACAAAGATCTCAAGCCAACGGAGGTGATTGGAAGAATTGTTGCTCATGAGATGTCACTTAAGGATAAAGAGGAACTTCACAACAAATCAAGTGGTGCCTACAAAGCCTCATGTGAAGCCCCTACATCATCAAGTGAGAAACAAGACTGCAATGAAGAATTGAGCTTAATGGTGAAGAACTTCAACAAGTTCTACAAGAATAGAAGCAAAGATAGAAGCTCCAAATCAAGGTCCTACAATGACAAAAGATCTTCTAGTCGAGAGAGAAACTGTTATAATTGTGGAAGACCCGGACACTATTCCAATGAGTGTACGGCTCCCTACAAGAGAAGAGAAGATTCTCCAAAAAGAAGAAGAAAAGGATCACCACCAAGAGAGAGAAGGAGTAGAGATGATCGTTATGAATGAAGATACTCACGGAGAAGCAAGGATTCGGAAAGGAAGGAAAAATCATCAAGGAGCTACACAAGACGAAGACATCAAGCTCATGTTGGTGAATGGGTATCCGGCTCCGACTCCGACAGCCACTCCGAGAGAAGTTATCACTCCGACTCCGAAGATACTCAAGATGAAGGTGTTGCCGGTCTAGCACTTGTTTCAACAAACTCCTACGACATATTTGACTCACCAAATGAAGGAGTTGGAAGATGCTTCATGGCCAAAGGTCCTAAGGAACACACCCCGAGTATGTTAATTTCAATAGTGATGAAGATGACTTGTTAGGTGATGATTTGCTTGGTGACAACTCTAGTGATGAATACTATGATGAAAGACCAATTAATCATGCTAATCAAGATAAAACAAATGACAATGATAAGGAGAAGATTGAGGCTCTAACTAAAGAACTAAAAACTCTTAAGTTGGCTCATGACACTATCTTCGAAGATCATCGAGAACTTTTAAGAGCTCATGAGAAACTACGCTTTGAAAAGCTCAATCTTGAGCAAGAGCATGAGTTCTTAAAGGCAATCAATGATGATCTCCGCAAGAAAAGTTCTTCTTACATTGCCAAGCGTTTACTCTTATCCACTTACATGCCTCAAGTCAAGTCTAACAAGAAAGATTCTTCCTCTAGTTGTAACAATGATCATGCTAAATTCAATATTGTTGCTTCTAGTAGTTCTCTTGATTCCACTAATGATTCTCTTAGCCAAGTTACACTTGAGCAAGAAAATAGCTTATTGAAGGGAATTATAGAGAAAGGAGTGTACAAAAGCCTTGCTGGGAGTAAGCAATTCGAGGAAATTGTGCGCAAGCAAGGAATGCACCAGAAGAATCAAGGTGTTGGTTTTGAACGAAAGTTCAATGCCAATGGAGTTGAATGGGAAGAAGATCAATACCCCAAGACAAAGTTTGTCCCTCAACAAGAGAAGTATACTTATTTCAAGGGGACACAAGCTCAAGATGATCTTCCACCACAAGACTACGAGCAAAAAGGCAAGGACAAGCTTCAAGAGGAAATTGATGCATTTGAAGAAGCTCCAAAGACCTTAGTAAAGTGGATTCCCAAGACTACTTCAAGTTCCACTTCATCAAGTACGACTACAATTCCAAGGATTCCCATCAAGATGATGTGGATCCAAAAGAAGAAGAACTAGAGAGTTCTTGAGGGTGACTCCGCCAACATACTTCACTCTTATCATTTTGGCAAGAACAAGTGCAATCAACTTCCACATCTTGCACTAGTTCAAGGAGTCACAAACCCTCTTGTTGGTAAGACAAGGGACAAGGTAACCTAAAAGCTTTCATGGACATCATCTTTTGTGTGCATCACTCTATGTCTATGGATATCCTTGCTTGTTCCTTGTGGGACTAACCCATGTAGGTATTGAAAGTGCAATTCACTCAAATGGATAGCTCCAAGAGATCTACATCAACGTTGAGCATCCACATCTTCAATATCTACATGAAGTCATCATCGACAAAACCCAAGGTTAGTTCATCCCTCTTAGGGGGGATATCACATCTAGGGGGAGCTTTACTCTAAGACTTGAGCTAAAGCAACTCTAAAGATGTGAACAAAACAATGCTTTATGTAAAAGTGGTAACCCCACTTGAGCTTAAATGATGAGTATGACCTACGATCAAGTGTTCTCACTTGACTCCTAAGTCAATATACTCATATATAGATGACCTAGTCATCGCAAATTGCTTGATAGATGCTAGAATTGGTTGTGCATGCCTTGCCACATATTTCATTTGCCATCTTATTGTGTGAGCATGCTGATTGCATATTTTACTCATTCGAGGACATCCACTTGTTGCTTTGATTGTTCGGTTTTATTTCTTTTTGCCAAGTGGATGGACAAGAATGCCTAAGAACCTCCTCTAGCTATCTATGCTTTTCTCGTCTCAAACTCTATTCATGCTGCATCACAAAATTTGATCAAGTCAGATTCGAACCACTCTGTGTGAGGAGTGCTCGGAGTCCCCGATTCGTCATAGACTTAAACTTCCAAAACCTCTTTATGATTCTCGGTCTGACCGATACTCCATTTCGGTCCTACCGAGTTCATTAAGTTGATCTAGGTTTTCGATCTCGGTGCAACTGATTTGAACCTTTAGGTCACACCGAGTTGCAATAAATGCACACAGTTTTGCATCTCGGTGCCACCGAGTTGTTCCACTCGGTCACACCGACAGGGTCGGGCTATATATAGTCACGGGCAAAATTTGGAAATTTCTCCGAACCCCTTCGCCCGCGCGATAGCCTGCTCTGCCCCCGAGGTCTCCGGATCGTCTTCTTGCCGCCAGCAGCCTCCAGTCGCTGGTCTCCGTCGCCGTCAACGGGATTTCTGCCCCGCCGATGCCGCCGTAGCAAGTCCCCGCCGAACTAGGGTATGGACTTGATCTTTGTGCTATTCCTCAATCTGATTCCTAGCACATTGTGATCATATTGTTTCTGGCCACGTTTGAAACACTTCTATCCAGTCAAAACGCTCATAGATTAGGTTTGATTCGAAAATTCTAGGTTTAGGTTTCCGCCAAAACCATCTCGGACCCACCGAGTTGAAAAACTCGGTCCCACCGATTTGGCTTATGCCATTGCACAAGTGAGACTCGGTCTGACCGAGAATTACTTATCGGTGTGACCGATTTTTGAACTCAGTGAAACCCTAGCAGTCTCGGTGCCACCGAACTGTGACTCGGTCTGACCGAGTTCACTAGTTTAGGTTCCCAAACTGCTTCGGTATCACCGAGTTTGAAAATCAGTAGATCCGAGATGATTTCAGTGGGAAACTAAAACTAAGTTTTTG